>NC_058065.1:3268217-3568217 GCF_020085105.1 Siniperca chuatsi | reverse complement strand
TTGTCCTCTTCCAGCTGTCTGCAGTCCTCCCTGTAAGAACAGCGGCCTTTGTATAAGGAACAACGTCTGCTCCTGTCTGCAGGGATACACCGGGAAGCAATGCGAGAAAAGTCAGTCTTTCTCCTCAGCGTCACTTGTTTGTCCTTGTTTGCTGTTTTTTGTCTGGCACTACTTCACTCATGACTTCTTACTTCTCCTTCCTCCAGTTGTCAGCAATCTCCACATGATTTTCTTCTTTCTGTTTTTCCTCCCTCTCTTCCTGCGTCCTCACTTCTTCCTTTAGCATTATTCTCTTCATCCTTTTCTTACTTTGCCATCATGATGTCCTTCTTCTTTATCGCCATTCGCTCTCTTCTTCTGCCATCTCTTTATCCTCCTCCTCCTCTTGAATTTTATTTAATTAGCTTTATTTGCTACTTAAGATTTTTCAAATCAAATCGGAAATCTGAGATGATTCTGCCATCAACATAATCAAATCACTACATGAAATTGGACCATACTTTCTCTGCAGGTGTGTGTGAGCCCATGTGTATGAACGGCGGCAGGTGTGTCGGTCCAGATGTTTGCGATTGTCCGTCAGGTTGGCGAGGAAAGAGATGTGATAAACGTAAGTGCCGTGATACAGATTCTTTACATTTACAGCATTAAATACAGAAATTAGAGAATGCTAATGTGGTAAATGACTTAAATAATTAATCTCTAATCAAAATTGCTATCGACTGACTAATCTATTAATTGACTAATTGTTTCAGCACTGATTGGTGGTCTTAAAAAGACAAATATATTTAATATCAGAAACTGAACTGGAGTCAGGAGAGGAGGTTTGACCTTACAGTCAGACTGTCGTAAGAGTACGTCTTTTCATCATCTTGCTGTAAAACTCACCAAACTGAAGCAGAAGCAAGTACGGTGAGACTGTCCAGTGTCTCTAATCTCTGCTGGTAGACGCTTCCACAAAGGCGCCTCCCATATGGAAACCATCAGCTCTAATGTCTGCAGAGTTTTATGGGGCTGCTGACTTCTCAGCGAGACGCTGCTGAAGAAACAATTACCTAAAAGACATCCAAACCTCAGGGAAAAGAGGCGATTAACCACAGATAACCATTATATGTTTCAGCTCAAATCTGCAGCTTTTGTTTTCAAGGGAGGAAGTGTGTTAGCCCCGCCCTCCTCCTTCATCAGTTGACACCTTAACACCTGTCACTCATCTGGACGGCCTGTTATCTATCACGAGGCATCTGTAAAGTCTCCACACCTTGTTCGAACATTTGGTTTCACTGTACTTTTATTTCCTCCATTGTTGTTGTTTTTGTTGGTTGTCTTACTTCCTGTTCTTGCCACTCTCCCATTACATACCTTGTCTTCTACATTGGTATTCTCAAACCAGCGTACATAATACTAGATCATGTGTATAGATCTATGAGGCTGTGGCATTATCAGGATTCTGAGTAGTTGGTGTACGCTACACAGAGCTGCTTTTAGTAAAAGGAAGTACAAGACATGACTCAAGTCTGACAGTCTCTAATTCTTGGGAAGTTGAAGTCACAACTCTTCCAAAGCCAGAAAGCAAGTCTTTCAGTCCTGAATTCTGGCCATTAAAATGACACGGCGTCGCCATTTTCCCATCAAACACACAGTACGTTACTGGTGTTTTTTCTCCTTAACTGAGAGTCTTTTGAATGTAAAGACCTTATAGTTAAATATCAAATAGTGTGTGGCTTTGCAAGGCCTCAAGTCAAGTCAAAGAGTCAAACTGAGTCTCAGAGCAGTCAAGTCCAAGTCAAGTGTTAAGTCCTCATTTTTGTGTCTTGAGTGCAGCTCTAATGTGAAGTCCTGTGTTGCCTCTCAGCCAGCTGTCTGCACAAGTGTCTGAATGGAGGGGAGTGTGTGGGAGCCAACACCTGCCACTGCGCCCCGGGGTGGCAAGGCATGCTGTGTCAGATCCGTGAGTCTCCCAACAAAACACACAGAGAATTATCTACTCTTAATATCACTCGGTTGCCAGGCAAAATATGCCATGGCCATGGAAAACTTGACTAACTAAATTTGGTCTCTTGGCAGATTCACTGTATCTTCCGACTTATTGTTTTGTCTGTGTTTTCTCAGCTCACTGTGAACAGAAGTGTCTTTACGGCAGTCGATGTGTCCGACCAAACGTCTGCGCCTGCCGGAGCGGATACTCAGGTTCTCTTTGCTCCAGAAGGGTAAGAAGGACTGAACATGGAGCGTTATTTTAAAGTCTCCAGGGCTTTTAAATGACTTTCAATCACTTTAACTCAAAAAAACAGATAAGCTTGTTAAGTCTTGTAGTCATGTTTTCACTCCAGTTTGGCCAAAAGAAGTGAGATAAAGGTCTGAAACAAGTTTGGCTTTATTGCCATTATTAAGTGCCTTGCTTAAGGAAACCTCAATAGCAGCTTTAAGAAGGAATGCACAAATGTGTCAGTTTTTTCCCCAGCTGGTCTGAAATTTACACGTGTGAGTCAGAAGACTTGCACATTAAGAAAACTGGAAACAAGTTATTTTTTTCTTGCATCCGTTCAATAGTTGTTGAGACATTTCACTCATTTACAAATGTCAACCTGATGGTTGCACCGGGACCAGTCTTTTTGTTTTTGTTTTTCAGCTGGAGTCTAGAAATGAAAAAGAAGTAAAGGTGTGTTACTGAAAACAAAAGTTAGGTTTGTAAATGAATCATTATAAAACCTCATATTCTTGTTTTTTCAGCTCCCTATTGCCAAAGGTTGAGACCCACTTACAACCAACAAACACCAAACAGTTGGAGGTCAATCAGCACCAATAAAACCTTCAGGTGTGCTACATATGCAATCTGCAGACAGGAAGTATTACCTGAATTTAAAAATAAACTTATGGTTCATGATCAGGACTTTACAAGCAGCTATTTCATTCAGTGGTCAGGCTGATCATTTAAAAGCTACAGTGGGGAATCTTCTTCTCCTGGACAGAGTTGTTACTGTAAATGCCATCATGTTCAGGTTCTACACTACAAACCCAAACCTCTGTATGAGTATTTATTTATTTGGTTGTTTTATATTGTCGCATATTTCTTGTTGTATATATCTTAATCACTGCATAATCGATGTTATTTCTTATTAAAGCTTGTTTATTGGTTGTTTTGTAAGAAAACAAATAAAGATCCTTTTACGGTTTTGATTTCTTCTGATTTCTTTTAAGGCAGGGAGGAGGGTAGCTTAAATTAATTTATGCGATCAGTAAGGTGTCAATGCGGAAAAGCACTTATGAATCAACGTTACAGGTAAGATAACACTAACACGTGTTCCATGCTGGGTTCCTAACAGTATCAGACATATTGTGGTACCTTACCTTTCATATCTACACATTGTTTGAAGTACTGCATCCGTTTCCTTGTACCCATAATCCCTTGTTAACAGCTGTTCATAGAGCTGAAGACCTCCAACATGACCACCAGAGGATGTGTTACATCACCTGAAAGTATAGATTCAATAAAAGATGATGAGGCAATCACACAATGTTCAAAATGTTTTAGAACATTGCTATTTTATGGTATTAGCTGTTATAAGTATATATTATATAGTTATAATGTAGCCCCCCCCCCAAGATGCCTTTAGTCTGCTGACGCTCCTTCAGGTTTTTCTGAGTCAGTCAGTCGTTGGCAGCTGCAGAGAAGCATTTGACTTTGCTGCAGGGGCCAGACAAGTTCACGGCCAGCGGGTTGGGGTCACGGGGGCAGAGAGGAAATGAGGATTAAAAGATTAATGAGGCCGCATTAGCTCTGTACCAATTAGGATTCCTCTCTGCCAGCCTCTCCCTGACTCCTGCCTCTGCACGGCCAAAAACTAAAGACCCGGTTGACTATATACAAGATATTTGTTGCCATCACTCTAATCCCCTGTGAGATTCTTTGGAAGTTTGCGTGAACATAATTTATAATCAGGTCTTTCCAAATTTAAGGAAGATATATCTGCTAAATCTCTCAAACCTCCTGTTGCAAGCTTAACCTCAAGAAAATATTACATACCTTGTTTTAGTTGTTTACTTTTTTGAAAATGACTAGAGGCTGGAGAAAAATAAACTAAAACCTTCTAGAAATGATCATCGGGCATTTACTGCCCTCTGGTGGCAATAATAATAGTGTCAAGAATATTAAAAGCACAGAAATGCATTTAAAACTGAACTGTTTGTGAAATTCACAGCTCAACAATGACGGTTGGTGTTTTAAAACAGCTGAGTAGAACTTTTTATTAACTCCCCATGGATTTACAAGGTTGACGGTTGTGCCAAGTTTTTACAGGAACACACACAAGGCTTCGTCCGTTCACAGATATTTATATCCACCCCAAAGATGGCACTGGGCAAGGTGGAGGAGGAACCCCTCCTCCTCCTCCTGTGCGTGTCCTTCCTGGTGGGCACAGACAGAACGGGACGGGTACACCTGGACTGTTCACTCAGTGGAAGCTCCAAACCGCCGGCCAAGGCAGCAAGGTTATCCTCCGCCCTGTATGCCAACAGGCAGGACACGCACAAACATACACACACTAGTTATTAGTAACATACAGCGTGTGTGTGACTAGACTGGTTTGCAACACTAAACTGGCCGTCAAGTTCATCAGAGTCTGGGAGGGAAAAATGGTGATTTCATTTGGGTTAAAGTAGCACTGCAGAGGAACGTCCCAGTTTCCTCTAAACAGAAGATCAAAGAGGTTTCATGACCAAATGTTGTGCTTCGCTCCTCTTTCACTGGATTATCAGTGAAGTTTCTGTGCTGTCAAAACTTCAGCCTTTTCTTGTAGTTTCTCCATTAAACGCATCACAGCTGGAGTTGCTTCAGGCCAGTTTGCAGCATTTTAAGCAGGACTTGTAGCCTAAAGCTCAATTACACTTTATACTTTGTGTGTCCGCTTCACTGCGAGGGTCCACGTGACGTAAATGTCATTATCTGCTCATGTCTACGAGGGTTCACACCGATGTCTCTGGGGCCCAAAATTTGTCACTAAACACATAGAGGGCCTGTAGTTGGTCAAAAAGTTGCTGATAAAATTAGGGAGCTCTGATTCTAGTGTGCGGGTGTTTGTATTGCAATTTTATAGATGTTTTTTGTATCCAGCACCTATTCGACTGAGGTTTTGTGGATGTGCACACTACTACTCTAACTTAAATTGTGACTGTGTGCGACGGTCATACGTGCTGACAAACGTGTCAACACGACCCAGTGTCTACCCAGACACCTAATGTAGTATAAGCAGAACCGGGTATATCAAGGTCTCAACTTCCAGCAGTACTTGCAGCATGATTCCCGTTTTAGCTAAATGCTAATGAAACCAAGTGGAAGCCCAATTATCACACTAGCTCATCAGCATATACAGTTTCTGAATGGTATTGTAAAGCATGTATATGGCAGGTTTATAGATGTTGTGGTCAAGGTTGAATGTTTTTCAGCAAACTCCCCCCCAAACTTTCTCTAAAACACAACAAACATGGTCTCCGGTTTTAACGTTCATTCAGATTAACGTTTCTAATTTCTGTCAACTCGGTAGGAGGACACAAAATAGGAGTTTTAATTTTCTTCAACCATTTTTTCAACCACAATTCAAGTGCCCTCTTTGTGTAGATTCGTTATTTAGCCGAGGGCAGCGTTACCCTGCTAAAATCACTTCACCTGTCTAATTTCAGTGTGGAGAACTTTAGTGACGAGGACATCCATTCACAGGTGTAAGGGAATTTCTTTTGACACGTTCGGCACTAATGAAATATGCTGAAATGTTTTGAAAGAAATGATCCTTTTTTCTGTACTTGCAGTATTTTAATGTCTCTTGGCTTGTTTAGTTAAATAAGTTTTATTTAAACTTAGTGTAATGTTGATGAAACACACTGTATGATGTATGAAAGATGAGCATGACATATACTTTATTTTCTGTGTTGTGTTATATTATATATACATATTGCCTATGGGCAGCATCAATCTGAAGTAAATATCAGGAGGCCAGAACTCCTGAGGCTTAATGACCTAAACATGTAAACATATTCGGCTACTCCTTCCTAATTTGTTTGGTATTAATTTTTAAACACGGAATATCGGCCAAAATATCAGCATTTTTATCGGAAAATGCCGGTATCGTCCTTGAAGGAAGCCCCATTTCAGTCGAGCCTAATTTAAACCCGTATCCTCCAGACCACAACAGGTGCCCCCTCCTCCCCTCCCTTTAGGCTCCACCTGTCTTCCCTTCTCCGCGGCGGGCTGGCGACCCAGAAAGCAGCCGTCATTCATTAGAAATGGTATGCCGATGTGCCGCACGGCACAAACCCCCTCGGTCACCGGATCGGCGGCAGCTGCTCGGCCCCCCGGTGCTATTTTCACCCTCAGGATAAAGTGATGTGCAGCCGCCGCCCGCCCGCACGGGCCAGCAGCTGCAGTCAGACCAGAGCAGAGCCAGGATGAAGTCCACAGGCAGCGAGCGCACCGCGCAGCTCGACGGCTTCACCTCCGACCTGGACGACCTGGACAGCGGCAGCGACAGCTCCGACGGCAAGTCCACCGGCGGCTGCAGCCCCCGCAGAGAGCCGGGGGAGGTGGCAGGGGAGGTGGCAGGGGAGGAGGCGGCGGCCGGAGGTGGTTCCCGGGGCGGTGCGCCTAAACGGAAGAGAAGGCGGAGACGCAGCAGCGGCGGAGGTGATAGAGGCGGTGGAGACGCGCGTCTCTCCGGGGTAAGCCAACAGAGGCAGGCGGCCAACGCGCGGGAGCGGGACAGGACGCACAGCGTGAACACGGCCTTCACGGCGCTCCGCACGCTCATTCCCACCGAGCCCGCCGACAGGAAGCTCTCCAAGATAGAGACGCTGCGCCTGGCCTCCAGCTACATCTCACACTTGGCCAACGTGCTGCTGCTGGGGGAGGACTGCCGGGACGGACAGCCCTGCCTCCGCTACCAGAGCATCCTGCACGGCCCCGCCGCGCTGAGCGCGGCCTCCCTGCGGCCCATCTGCACCTTCTGCCTCGGCAACCAGAGGAAACTGGTGAGTGGCCATTTACACCTGCTTTATGAACCTGGTAAAATGCTAAAAAAAAGAAAAAAGAGCCCATTCCTACACTCCCGTCTCTTGCATTCCAGAATTGCCCGGGTGCGGATTTTTACGCAGAACCAGAAAGGTAGATATGTGTGCCTCCATCCTGTATGATACTTTTAAAAGTAGAGCTGATGATGCCACCTGTGCAGGCCGCATCCCCCCTCACACTGGAAACAGAATTTCAGGTGCTGAGTTTGCAGAGATGATTCGTGTTGACCAAAGTGGCACCTGTTTCTCCAGTGATTGACAACACAAAATGAAAACAAGCTGTGGTGCATTCAAAGGTTTAAAATAGGCCTAAGTGTAAATACTTGAGTTGCTGGATCCTCTTCTATAGATTGGATCTAAACTCAGTGTTGCTTCCTAAAAGTTTTAGGTAGAAGTCTGCTTCCAAAAATAATGGATTTATATGGTTTGTTAGGAGAGCAGGCAGCTGATATCTAATGATGAATTATAGGTAACCAGTTAATTTATTTTATTTATACAGATATTTGCTGTAGATGAACAATTAGGTTCCAAAATGGATTCAAAGAAACTAAAAAGCACCGTAGTAACGTTAAAGTAGGCTACTGTAAATATTCAACATGTAAATGGATATTATAAATATTAAACGATACTGATGCTTTTTACCCAGTGGACGATCATTTTGATCCTAAATACACGTGCAGTAGTGGATTACAAGTGTTTACAGCAGTTGGTGGTGTTTGGCTAGACCCCTTGCAGCTATAAATAGAGACTAGAAACTGGCACAAGATCAGTAATATTATGTCACTAATGTAAACTTTAGTATTTTTTCTGGCGCTCTGCAAAAATGTATTTGTCTCATAAAGACTTCTTAAAGTATATAAAAGATACACATTAGGTAGTTGGATGAGGTATAATTTCATGTCTTTCTAACGCAAATCAATCTGAAATTTCTTAAATTAGAAATCCTTTTCTTCATTTAGGTGTAGGTCTGTTGCTGGATAATTCCTAAAAGTGAGTTGCGAATAACAGAAAACTATAAATGAATGATTACAAAACAAAACAGACTTCAAATTAAGATATTATAATGAAATAAACCAACAAATAACTGAAATTAGGGGGCTGAATAGGATCAGTAAGATAGGTGTTATTAAAATACATGTCATGGTGCTTTCACTGAACTGTGTTTGTGGTAAAAAAGAGCGTTTCTATTCCTCCACAGCTCAGAGATGGAGGGAGGCACTCAGCTGCTGTGTGAAGCAAAGCGGCGCCGGACAGATGAGTCCACCTTGATGTTGTTTACATGAAGACACGAGACGTAAAAATACACCTGTAGGACTTTGTACATATATAGATCTATTTATTTTTGGATTAGACTAAAAGACAGAATGAACACTGAAAAGCACTTTCTGTTCATGTTCATGTGCTTCTGAACCTCTGTGTTTTGGTTGAGCTGTAACCTGAGCCGCTGTGTAAAGTTGCACCTGACGGGGGGGCTATTTTGATCCCACGAATAGTACAAACTACTCCCAACCCCCACCCCATGTCCAACTCTAAAAAAAAAAAAAGCCTTGCCCCCTTCAGTCACATGAAGGAAACTGAAGAGCAGCTATTGCAGCGGTTGCTGTCAGTTGAGTGGCGTGCTGTCAGAAATATCCAATTATGCAGGGGCACTTTAAAGGGACATTAACTGATCTATCACCTCTGCTCTAGTGGTGAACAGTGGGAACTGCAACAACACTGACAGAACTGAGATCTACATCTGGCATTGTTTGCTCTATGCATGTTAAAACATGACATGGCACTTTTTTTTTTTTTGTTAAATTAATCCCAAGCAGCAACGTCTGGGGCTGAAAAATGAAGCCAATGCAGAAGGGCTAAAAACTGCAGCTCCTCAAATGGCCACTTGAGGCTGGCTCCAAAAGCGAGTCAGTCCCCATAGAGCCCCGTGTTAAAATGCCCAACTTCACAGCAGAAATAAACATGTTTACAGTCTGGTACAAAAAACGGTTTTGGTTTCTATAGCTAATTTCCCCGTTCATGGCAACTGTGAGGGGGGTGAATTTATATTAAAGCTTAAAGTTACGCATAATTAAGGACGTGGGCGCTTTGAGTGACAGGTGGCCAGCCGCTAGGTGGTTCCATCGACCAAGCTTCGTTCAGCCGCCTCAGCTCCACCACCCATTTTTGGATTAGCCGGAGCCGGGTACTGCCAAGACGGCGACGACCTATGGGTGACGTCCCGGACACTACGTCCATGTTTTATACAGTCTATGGTTAATCTACACTAGATTAACACACTTTTTTTTTTTGGTGCATTAAAGGGTTACAGTGAGATCTAAAAGAAAGCAAGGGGAATTTTAGAGTGTGATTGCATACAAAGCCAATGACACGATTAGAATCGGATTTGCCCTGGGTGGCACAAATTGACATAAAGTTCAACATTTTTCAACTTCAGAAAAACATTTGCATTTGAGTCTATTAGACTGGACTGGAGCGATATGAACGAAGCAGGGCGAAAATTATGCCCTCAAATCCCAAAATATCCTCTTTAAACCTGAACACAGTTCACAATTAAGGGTCAATATATCACAAGTGGAGGATATATTTGGGGATTTTTGGGCTGCTTTACCTGCTTTGACAAAATCAGGGAGATGATGCTTCTTTAAGTTATTTTGGATGAAGTTGGGAATATTTTATGTAGCTTTATGTAAAAATGGTGCCCCGGTTGAGTCCGCTACAGATTCAATTTCTTGTACCTATCGTGCGAGTTAATAACTGTGACCACTTTGCGCACACGAGTATGAATTTCTACCATCTCCAATAGAATTAGTTTTGGCATCTCACCTAACGTGACCTTACATCACTCTGCAAATAATCACATCCTGCAAAGGACAAAGTCAAAAGACAAAACAAAAGTCTTGATATTTGTCTCCACCAGGAAGTTTTTGCATGTGTATGTGAGACATCACATCATCTGTTACTATGTTAAGCCTGCAAACAGGGAACTTTCTATGGCAGCAAACACTTGAAAATACACCGACAGGCAGGTTTTTTTTTTTTTTAAAAGCTGCTTAAAAATGATGTGCAAATTTTTCTTTTCCCTAGGAACATGACAAATGTGCGTCTGACATGTCATTTAATCTCATGTCACATATTGAGCCTTAAACTCCTAATTTAAGAAAAATCTATTTCCCTCCTCCACCAGAAGGGTCGTGTTTCTATTTGTTGTATGAGTTTGGGATCATTATCATTTCATTGAATTTTGATGTCTTAAATCTGGGCCTGATATTTCCTCCTTTAAATTTAAATTTTTTTGGAGTCCCGATTGTTGCTGTTTTAATGCACTGGTGGAAATCAGACATCTGGATTTCAAAACTGGGCACCTAAGGAGGTTTTAGGCTCCACCAATGTCAGAAATAAGTGAATTGTTCCTAATTTGAAGATCCAATCACAATACTGAATGGGATACTACTTTAACCCTTTGTCTATCTTTCAGCTGTTTGCCTGAGTTCAAGATGAAATGTTAAGATAAATATATTTGCAGTGTGTTGAAATGTTTACTTTTGCATTGTTGCACAATCTCTGCTATCACTTTAAAAACACAAAGCTGATGTTTTGTGTGCACATGAATGTGGGATGCCCAGGCATGCAAAGTGTATTAGTTTGCCTTTTGTACTAATTTGGAGAATATCTAAATGTAATCCTTTTACAAACAACTGGATCCCTTGATATTTATTATTCAGCACATATGGATTGAAAACTATCACTGGCAAATGTTGCACACTACCTCAAATCTATGTATTAAATATGAAGGCCTACCTCTAAATCTAATGTGTAACATGACTGTATAAAATGTACTTGAATACCTGACAACTGTGTCCTTTTTGCACATCTCCAATCATAAGAAGCTGCTTGAAGAAAAATGTATTTTTGTACAATAAAAATAAAATCAAACTGTCTTCTCTTTGTTCATTGTCCGTAAATGCTCAAAAACAATTTGTAATTTAAGTCAACAAAAACAACAACAACAAAATCTAATGCAATCCACTTTGACTAAAAACAAACACAAAAACCCTGTAACAGTAAAAGTGCTCTAAAGAAGATAATGAAGCCGATATGCTGTTTGGTCATTCTTAAAACGCAGGTGCTAGTAGTGTAAGTAAAGTAGTACATTTGGGCGACTTTTTGATATCACAGTTCATTCTATGCAATCCAGTTAATGCCAAAAAGATTAAAAGTTGTACGACAAAAACAATAGGAATTAACATACTATCTAAATTTTGATTTACTAAGCAGTGATGTTGGCGCATTAAAATCCAAAAGGACGCAGTAAACTCACTGCTGACGCATCCAGGGGACGCACCCTACTTTTTCCTTGATAATGCTACACATTGTGAACAACAAATCAGTGCTCTCTGCGTCGGGGCTGAGCACACACACACAAACAATTTTTTTGACCCCACGAATATAATAAAACAAGCCCACACACACACACACACAGAAGTCAGAGAACAGCAGAGAGGTGGTGGAGATTACTCGAGTTGACGACAACTATGCTCGTTACTGTAAGTGCAGTAAAAAGCCAATACTTATCAATGCACCTGTTGAACAAGCATAAACATGTGAACATGCAGAAAGCGATATTTTAATCTGCTCTCATCCACTGCCACTATGTTTTACACAAGCACAGCGAGCTAGCTCAGCTAATAATGAATTCTTACAAACAAGCTAAAATGAAGCTGTCTGTGTGTAGTCTGTTTATCTTAGTTGGTCACGAATCTTAAAATTTGGCAAATTCTTGTAAACTTACTGCTGGCTGAGACAAAGCAGCCCCTCCTCCATCTGCCTGCGGTAACGTTAGCTGCAGGTGAATCACAGCAGCAGCAGAGGGAGGAGGACAGAGGACAGGAGGAAAGGACTGATACTGACTGATGTCGGAGTTCTCCATTCTTTCTAAATTTCACACAGTATTTTGATGTCAGGAATATGATTTATTTTATTGACATTTTAGATTTGTTTCCAGTGAGATATTGAGTTTATATAGTGACTTTTCATATTTTTTAATAAGTAATTATGCAGTAATGAAAAAGAACTGATACGAGCATCAATAAAAATCCTAATGATAGTTTAACACTACAATTTTTAAAAAAAACAAATTCAAATGACCACCTGTGGGTCCCGGGGGACTAACTGCACTGAAAACTTATCAATATCACTGAACAAGTAAAACTTATGATACAATTTTGACTTGAATCAAAATCAAAAATTGACTTGTTACAGTCACATTTTTCCTTCTCTTGGAAATGGGCTTCCTACAGATTATTACTTTTTATTTCATTAAAAAATTTTTAACAACTTAATTACATAAAGAGACACTATTTTTGACTACCATTTCATCATGGGGGAGAAAATTGTTTCCTGCTTCATGGAAATATCAAAAGTGGGCTTTATATGCCAAAATATCAAGCTTAAAATGAATTTTATTTTCAGTTGGTGTTTAAAGCAACACATTTTAAAAAGTGCCTCAAGATTTGTTTTGAAAATCTGGTGCTGCACTTAGAAAATCTGTTACAAATTCTTAACTGCTAGTGTTCATGCAATAATCTTATAAAATTAAAACTTAAGTTGCATATAAGCTAAGGGTTTGACTTCTGTTACCAATTGTTTTCATGCACTGACATAGGGTCATTGTTTATTATAGCTTTATCACAAGAGTGCAGTTTGATGCAGCTAATTTCCTTTAGTTTTTATATCTATAATTAGAAAAAATAATAATAAAAAGCCAAAGAACACAGACGAAGCATTTCAATAATCTTTATTTCATAAAAAAGTCAATCAGTTTATATCAGATTAAAGAAAGTAGAAACCAATAATAATCAGTTAGCTGGCGAGGCATCTTACAGGGGGGCATGTCTTCTGACAGACTGACCAGAGCGACCTCAACACGCCATACAGGTTTACCCAAAAGTCAAGAAAGTAGGCGACGTTTAAGATCCAACAGGAGCCAAAACGTGAGCTGGGCAAAAAAAAAATACAAAGTTAAAGGGGAGATTAAAAAATAAAAATTTTGCATTCATATTTTCTTCTGCCTTGTAGTCACATGGCAAAAATGCGAACTCGAAATATTAAACAAATCCTGGGTCAGATTCATACAAGCCGCGGCCATCGAGATCACATGGAATGTTTTGTATCCAAATTACAGAAGGTATTACAACAATAATACCAGCCAAAAAGAAAGACAGAAAGAAAATAGGGGAATATTCATCGTTTACCGCTTCCACTGTTGGCCGCGATATCTAAACATGTTACGATAAAGGACTGAGCCCTTTTAATTTTGTTAAAATAACGTTTAAATGTGTTGGAGTGGTGGAAGAGAGTGTGTTTGGGGATAAAGAAGTAACAGGAGGTAGAAGAGAAAGAAGGGAGGTGGGGGGAAAGACATTTTACTGCTCCTGCTGCTACTTTTTATATATATGTATATATATATAAAAAATAAAAATAATAATAATAATAATAATAATAATAATAATAGAAAAGAAAAAAAAGCAAAGCTCATCTGGCGGTGGAGGTTTCAGTCCGTCTCCTCTTCGTCAGATTCTGACTCTGCAGAGAGAAGAAACATTGTTTTTAAAAATGTTGACTTGGTCAAAGTTATCAATACTTCACTGGATGTTTTAATGATTAACATTAAGAATCACATATTGCACAAGTATCTTATTCTGGGTTCAATATGAAGCTCTTTAATGTAGGACAAACTATTTTCATTTGATTCATCTGACTTTACTTTGCCCATTAATCATTTAGTCTAAATGTCAGAAACTATGGAAAAATTGCCTGATCAACAGTCCAAAACCCCAAAATTCAGTTTATGATCACATAAGATAAAGAAAAGCAGCAAATCTTCCCAACTGACAAGCTTGAACTAGGGTATGTTTGGCATTTTTGCTTACAGTGGTGGAAAGTAACTAAGTAACCACTCAAGTACTTAACTTAGTACTTCGACTCCACTACAATTTGGAGGCAAATATTGAACGTTTGACTCCACTATATTAATTTGACAGCTTTACTTCAGATTCTTAATACAAAATATAAAAATCAACTAATAATTATTAAACATTCTTATAGATTAAAGGAGCAGTGTGGAGGATTTAGTGGCATCTAGCAGTGAAATTGCAGTTTGCAACCATTTGAATACCGCTCGCCTCACCCTCCCCTTCCTACTACTACGGTGGCCACGAAACTTGCGAAAGGCCAGAGTTTGGTTTGTCCGTTCTGAGCTACTGTAGAAACATGCTTCAGCTTCTTAAATGTGAAGATTTGCTGCTTTTTCTTTGCTGTACATGATGGTAAAATGAATTTCCTCAAGTTTTGGACTGTTCGTAAGACAATACAGGCAAATTAAAAGCCATCACCGTTGTCTTAAAGCTGCAGCCCAATATAATTGAATTTACGTATTTCTCACAAAGTCACCAAAAACTGAACATTATGAGCTCAGTAAAGATAGATGTAATGGCACTGTTTGATTGCATTAGAGAGTGTACAGGTGGACCTAATCAAGTGGCCACTGAGTGTAAATACAATTACTCTGGGAATATGTTTTGGATAGATTAAGGCTGATTACACTGAACTATAATCAATTCCCGACATAAATCCAGCTTAACCTTCAAATTCAAGGCACAGTTTTCAAACATTTCTGTGTTTTGACACTTGGTAACAGGCTACATCTCATTTTGAGTAATTATCTTAAAAACTGCACAGACTTTCTAAAGGCAGCCATTTTGACTTTTAAAAACACAGGTCTAACTAATAAAAGTTGAATTGTATCATCACGTTTATGCTGGTTCACACAAGGGAGGGAGCAATCAATATTAGTAACATCTTTTCCTGCCATGAAAAGTCAAAGTATCTGCGTGAGAAAGGTTTATGGCCTCAGGGTGAAGGGGGTGTGTTGTGTTTTTCCTTTTACCTTCTTCAGCGTTCTTCAGCCACTCAACAAATTTTTTCATCTGCTCAAGGAAAACGCTCTTCCCCTTGGTAAGGTGGGCATCACCATACCACTTCAATATGGCCTCTTCGCTCAAAACATCCGCTGTTACGAGGAAAAGTACAGTGTCAGTGCTATGCAGGAGGTCTGTAATAAAAAAAGATCACTTAAAGAAAAAACGGTTAACTGATGCTTGGTGGGAAGTACTGCGTATGGCTCGTTACTCAGGCTTTAAAAACAGCTTTAAGGGGTTGCTCTAGATAAGTTTTCTTATCAATGGTGTAGCTTCTTAACCAATCAATAGATTTTCAGGGAAATCGATACACCAATAAGAAGATGTGTGTAAAGGTCAATGACAAGGCAGACTTGCAAGTGTTTTGTTAAAAATTACATTAGGAGGTACAACATTTTAAGGTCAAGGAAATGTTGAAAAATGGCCTCATACTTCTCATAAACCTAACAAAATAAGAACTGTCTGTGGATAGATTATTTTCAATTACGGGGCATCGACGTAGCTGAATGCTCATATGTGGACGCGACACCAACCTTTGTAGAGGAGCACCACGATCTTCTGAAAGGCCTTCATGAAGTGGATGTTGTCGTAGCAGTACTCCTGGATCTTCAGCAGCAGGCTGAGCTCAGACAGACCCTGGGAGGTGAAGGCTTTCAGCAGAAGGCTGTATTGCTGCACAAACGGGAGACAACATGAAGCTATGTTGGAGAAAACGGCTCTCCTTTCTGGGGCAGAGGTGGAAATGCGCTCTGCTACCTCTCTTAGGAGTTATAATGTATGTAGTAAAAGCTTGTTGGTACATTAAAGCGTATTGATTTACAGCAGATCAAGATTTTTAGCAGAGGCAGCTGAATGGGTTCATGTTCAGTTTTATTTTCGAGTCGTGTTGTTCTTGTTCCTGGCTACTTTCACACCTTCTGTGATCGTCACATCAACAGTACAAATTATACTTGTGCGGCAAGATAACATCACACAACCCCTTAGCACTTAACTCTACTACTTCAGGGTGAAACAGGCCTGAATAAAATAAGTTTGATGATACAATGGTTCCTCCTAAATTCACTGACTGTTTATTGACAACCCAAAGTACTGCATTGATCAGGCTCTAACAGCAGTAATGCTTTTCAATGTATAGCACAATGTATTTTGCCTGTGTTTGAAATGTGCTATATAAATAAAGCTGCTTTGCCTTCACCTTAATAAAAACATGCTGACTGTTTACTAAAATAAAACAAAAAGCTTGACTACACTTGGTCCCAACACAACATTTAATCCTCTACTGCTGAAGACAGCAATGAATAACATTTGAGGCCTTAAACTCAAACCGTTTTCAGACTTGCCAGAACTTGCAGTCACTGAGGCAAGGTTCATAATTCATTGCACAATCTGTGAGAATAAACACAGGAGCAAATTTTCTTTATTGGTATATTAACTGTGCTTAGTGCTTTATTTAACTGTGTTCAAGACATTTATACTACTCCCGGGACATGCATTTAAGCAGCTTCACAGTGTTGCATACCTTCAAGTGTTTGATGGCTTGTTCGGTCACCAGCTCTTCCTTCTTGTTCCACTCCACGCAGCTCATCACGCTGGTCCAGATGATGCTGATCATGGCCTGCTCAGAGAGGTTGGACTTTTTCATCTCCTCTTTGGTGAAGGCAATAATCTGAACCGAGAGGGAAAAACAAAACGAAAAACACAGCTGGGTTAGAGTTTCTTATCAGCCACTAAACATCACATTCACACTCAAGAAACATCAAGTCAGGCAGCGACAATCCGGCCTCTGTGTGCCTGTAGGTTGCTTTTAAAACTTACTTATAAAAATGGTTAGCTTTAGGCCTCCATTAACACAGACAAACAGTTTATTTGTATTCAACTTCATGACTTATTGTGTAAGCTGCCTTTGTTATTGCCCGGTTCAGTAATTACTGCCTGAACTCATTGTACAACAGTCACAAACACAAAAATTATGCAACATGCCAAAGAGGGGAGTGTCAATAATGAGGACGTTTGCCAAACACAAAAATCTGTTAGCAAAAAGGAACAATGGCGACCTTCACCTGCACTGACTGAAAGACATTTAAAGGGATAATTACAGCCCAGAGAAAGACTGTCAGTTTCAACAAAATGTTAACACTATTAGCTGCTTCCCCAAATTGTTATTTACTTTTGTCACCCTCCTTTAGGTGTATTTGCATTAAACACCAGCAACTCATGTGGACAAAATGCCAGTTAAACCCGGATGTAAATACAAACAGGAATTTTCACATTTAACTTCATATAGTCTGTAGTAGTGCTGTGTTATGGCGGTGCAGCTGTAGCCTTGCTGAATGATTAAAGGAAAGAGGAAGTAGTTAATCTTTATCCTACAGCAGCCTCACCTCTTTCTGAGGGTCACCGCGGGACATCTGCTCCTGGAGCTCCTTCTGCAGCTCCTTGCGAGCGCCAATGGATTGCTGGTTGCGGGCAAAGTCAGACAGCTCCTTCAGCCCGGCGTCGGTGAAGTACTTAGAAAAATGCTCGCAGCTCCGTTTGTTGGCAGGAAAGAGTTCCTGTGGGGAAGAGATATTTAGAGTTAAATCGTATTGAATATTTGTAAGGAAATGCGACAACTTGTACAGGACCAGCAGGATTTGAAACTAAATACAAACAGATGATTTTTCCAGCCATCTCAGATTATAAGTTCATTTACCATCAGCCTGTTGTCCATGCCAACTTTGCGGAGACTGACAGCAACTGAGTTGATGTCCTTCTCATTGATCCATGACTTGAACAGCTTGACAGCGAAGGCTGCAGATACTCCTGAAGAAAAAAAAGACAAGACAAATTGATTTTCTGTTGCACTCTCACTGAATAAAGTATAAAATGTTTTTGAACAAAACTCAAAATTTCTGTCTTCATAAATCCAGAATTGACATTTTGGGAGGACCAAAAGAGACTGCTATGGAAAGGCAGCTTTCTCGCTCATTTCCGATCTTTCTAAAGAGTTTCTCCTCACCCTCTTTGACGAGGTTCTCGTTGAAGAGGCTGTTAAGGATCGAGGCTGATATGTTGCCGTTGGCCAGCAGGATGCCGGTCAGCATGGCCAGTTTGTTGCGCTCAGACTCAGTGAATCCCTTTAGAAACAGCAGCAACTACAGAGGACAGAGAAAATACAAATACAGATTTGTTGTGCGAACAAGTTACACAGGTTATTTAATCCTACATCTTTGATTTAACTGCAGGAAGCTTCATTCAAGCGATTTACAGCGCTGCCAGGTGTGGCTTTAGCTTCTAATTTATTGTCTTGCAGCTGGCAGAGAATCTGCTTTATAAAACGCGTTTCAGTTTTCCTACTAAATCCAAAACCAGAACATTCAACTTCTGCAACATTCTGCTTTTCAAAAAAAGTAAAAAAAAAAGAAAAAATTAAAAACACTCACCTTCTTGATCTCCTCTTCGAAACCTTTCTCCAGGTACTTGTAACGCCTGATCAGCTTGTTAAAAACCTATGTTTTGGTGGGAAAAAAAAGACACGTGTTAACTGTGCTTAAAACACATGCATGAAATCAAATGTTTCTCATGTGTGAATTTAAAGAGGAATGTCAAATCAGATGTGGATCAATGATGGCTGATATTTAATTAGTGCTTATAAACTGGTACAAACAGTAGCTGGGCATGCTTCCTACCTGAGCATATGCTTGCATCGTCTCCAGGTCTTCTTGTGCCGTGAAGAGGCAGAACTCTGTGCGGGTCAAGTCGTCAGATAGAGTCCCGCCTGGGGCTGCAGGAGAGAAAATAAAAACAGCCATACAAGTCAAAACAGGGGCTGCCTTCTTAAACAATATGGATTGTCTACTTCCTGGTCCACATCACATTTATGTGATTTTATTTTGCTTCCATCAACCTCTTAACACCTACTATACATGCCAGATCAAAACATTTCTGCACCTGATACCAAAACATAAGCGAAAAAGTGTTCCTATTTATTAGTTTACAGGTGAAACCGTTTTCCTTACATTAACTTCTTAGCCATATTGTGGTGCACAAGTACAAAATGCACAGTAATTCAAAAAGCATGTGTTTTTCAAGTCATTTTCTAATCCTTTCAAGACAGACTTCAATGAAAAACATGTACACGTGAATAATGTTTCTCTCAACACGACTCACCCAGCATTCCGCCGGCCACCAGGATGTCAAAGAGTGTCTCTGCATACCGGCGGTAGTCAAGCTTGGCGCCAGAGGCATCAAGGAACTTCGCGACTGCTTCCAAATCAGAGCCAGTTTGATTCAAGCCTTGTACGATACTTTCTTGAAACTGAGTAGGGTCAAATCTCTCCTTTTCATCTGTGGGAAAAGGACGCGCACGTTTGATTCAGGGAAAAAACGCCTCCCGGAACATGGATTTGGACATAGTTAAACATGCAAAGCAGAACACATGTAAAGCAGCAATGATGAACACAAACCTCTTTTCCTCGTTTTGAAACGCTGGCCTGTTAGCGTTGGCTTTTGCTGCTTTTGATTATTCATAAAAGACACCCTGAAAAGGATAAAACAGACAGTTAATCAAGTTCTGCAGACTACACACTGACACAGGAGTGAACAGTACACAGTGTTGCCTTTAATTATGTTTTGTATTGCCAGCATCTGGGTGTAACTTGGGTGAGCTCCATGTCAATGAGTTCACCACTATAAATTATTCTTACATAACTCAAGTTTGACAAAGTTTAAAGCCTGTAGCTAACTACGTACCTTTGTTATTGTCAAGGATAAATATGGTGATAGACAAAAAAAAAAAAATCCCATGAAAAGACCAAAACAAACAACGAATTGATCCTACTAGCTAGTGTTGTGATGTGTAGAGCTCCACTGTTGTGCAGTGAGTGACACGTTCCTTCACTACCATGAACTAGACAGCTGCAGTTTATTTTGACCTGAACTCACATTGTCCCTGTTTACACCTGGCATTAACATGCATCTTGGGTGATCTGATCACAAGTGGACAGCTGTAAGTACAGGTGTGAATGCACCCAAGATGCACTGAGATCCGATAGCTCAGACCACACTCAGAGGTGGTCTGGGCTGCATATGACCACATTCTTTTAGCAGTGTGTGCGCAAATGTGTCCTGGGCCACATTGAAGGACCACCTACTCAACTGACGTCCGCAGTGTTAGTGGAATTACGTACTCATTTGCGCACCAACTGCGTCATATTAAATCAGGCAAATTGGATTCTCGTGGATGAAGTGCAAACAAAACACACATGTACAGAGGGAAAACCAGAAAATATTTTCTCCATAAACTATGATATATTAGTCTTTGTAAACAGTAAAGATGTACCTGTTTATTTGCGTATAGAGCAGGGAAGTAAGATCCAATCACAAGTGGTCACTAGCGATGCACGTAAAGATGCATTCTAATGCCAGGTGTGAACTGTACACTTGTGATTGGCTCAACCAAGATGCATGTTAATGCCAGGTGTAAACAGGGCCTACCATGCCGCTGCTAAATGCTCACTAGGGCAGTGGATGTTTATTACTACGCAGTTGTAAATGCACCCTGTGCCCAGTAGTTTAAAATTACTGAGCCTTTATTTAAAGATTTGCATCTTCAGCAGAAACCAATGGGTGTGTGGCTCAGTGCCACAGACATGGCAGGGAAGTAGTTTTTTCCATAGTATTTGTTGGAAATAAGATAAATGTAGAATATCTCTAGCCTTTTCTTAAAACTTAAGTATATGTTTTTAAGTAAGGCATGTGTCTAACGCATTTAATTTAGTGAACCGTCAACTAACATCTTCTAAAAAGGGTAAATTTTGGATACAACAGTTTCATGTATATTTAAATTAAAACTACAATTTGCTGTTACAATACTCACATTTTCTTCAAAATCAGATTGGGTCGTCAGTGCCAAATTACAGGGACGCGGTTTTATAATTAAAGTTACCAATACAATAACAGAGGCAGACAAAAGACAATACAAGGTGATACAATGGAGCTGATAGGTGTTGAGTGTTGTAATTAAATCAGGAAAATCAAGTATTTTTACCTTCATCAGAAGTGTAACCCCGACGCAGAAATTTTTGATGAATATCTGAGAGCTAAAGGTTAAGTATCGGCTCGGATATGAGAGATTTTCCAAAGCTACAGCTGGCTAATTGTAAGTTAGCATTGGCTAACTCTGGGCCTCACCATGCGCCGAGCCAGTGCTGGTTAGCCGGGCCCGCTAGCTGCCATGTTTGTTTAATTACTAAACCACTGCTTAGACACTAATAATCAATAAGATATGCTGATCTGTGCTTAACCTCAACGTCCTGTCGAACTGTCATTACAAACTTACAATATCAAACAATTTATAATCAATAAATCGTGAAGTACTTTAGCTATAATGGAGGTTGGAGCTAAGTTAGCTAGCAGAACTGGACAAAACCAAAATTCGCCTTACATCGGCGTCCATGATGGCGACGTTACCGGGTGAAAAACGTTATTATACACTATCTAACCAGACATATTTGGCGTCTTTACTAGAGGGTTAAGGTGTGAGAAAATATTGAGACGGTTGAAAGCGAGATACTCACCGAAATTAATGCAGATAAAAAACGGTTGTTAACCAGGGGAATCAAAGCAAGTGACGAGTCTCTCAGTGGCCCAAACAAAAAGACCTACCCGTCAGAACTTCCGCAGGCTCCGCCCGCTGCGCATGCGTGATTTAAAGGGGATTTCCGTTCCACAAAAGAAGACAAAAAAGAAAAAGATGTATAATATTTTTAGTTTTTTTTATATATATTTTTTTACAGCGGAAAGGAGGAAACTACAAAGTATTTACAGTATAAATATACAGAATTTTTAGTTCAGTATTTTACAACTATATTACTATATATTTATTCAGTTAATTTGACACTTTAAACACAATTTCATATGTAATAAATGCAATTTGATTTATTCATTTTAAATATTGGGTCACACCTAAATCAATTAAAAAGGACATTTCCTAAATGACCTTTTCTATCTATGTGTAATTTTTAAAAATACTTTTATGCTTTTGTACGGCCTCATTACTTTGTGTATCCTTTTAGATTGTGTATCTTTTAGACTTATTTAGATATTTGTATTTATTTATTACTGTATTTAATACCAATTCTAATTTTAACTACATAGCCTTTGATTTTGACTTTAGTTTTGTAGTTAACAGGTTTTTTTCTTCTCCTAACTATTGTGCATGTATCTGTTGATCTGGATGGCGAGCTGCTGCATACAGTTGCTCTTACAGGAATAAATAAAGTTGTATTGAATTGAATTAAACTGAATTGAATCCCTGAGACATGAGAAATGTCTCTAAAACCAAAAAACTGCCTGCTTTTAAACAACGGATTGGCCACTTTCTGTCAACGTCACGTTTATATGAATAATTTCATTTTGCAACACAAATGTTTAGAGCTGAAACAATTCAATCAAACTGAAATGGAAAGACGACGAGGTGTAAAACAATGGAAGTCTGGACTGAAATTATTACTGAATAGCCCGGAAGAACAGTATAAAATGGTTTAGGAAAAATAAATCACAACATGCTGTGTGTAGCTGCGGTTGTGCTGTCAGGCCATAGGAGCCAAAACTGATTGATTTGTCAGATAAAGGAAAACTTGTGACATGAAGTGTTGTGGCTCAGTACTTAAAGAACTGCCAGTACAAAGCTGAAGTTTCATAAGGACCTGCTCGTCAGCTCGTGACAATTTACTCTCCTCAATATGCATTCACCAAGTGAGCTGATATTCTTTGTCAATGGGAAAAAGGTGAGAGCATTCATAAACCTATTTATTGCCATTAATTAGCTATTATTGTGAGTAATTAATTTACTTTTTAATTAAAGGTAAAACAAGCTGTATCCGCTGTAAAAAGGTTACCAACAAAGAGCAGTCCAGTAAGAAACATAGTAATCCTAAAATACATTTTAGATACTGTGCAAATACAGTATCACAGCAAAATCTAAAATACCATGTAGTTACTGGAGCCTAAACAGAAACATATGTTAGAAAACTGTTGACTGACCACTGTGCTGAAAGTTTCTGTAGACATATTCTGGTAATATCACAAAATACAATCAAGATAAAATAATGTGAACACGTCAAGCTTAAATAACTTGAAGAATATTAAGTGAAAATATTAGGGGGACGTTTGGAAAAAAAAGCATCTAAATATAATGTAAAATATGAACTTTGCATATCAAAACAGCAGATACATGGTAAACTTGTGTATTTGCCTATTATGCCAATGAAATCTCCCTCATAAGCCTGTAAAATATTGCATTTATGAGAATTACTAGCGTGACAATAAGAGAAAACTCCTCTACTGTCTCTCCTTTGGTCTTGTATCAATCTGTGTCATCTACTTTTATTGCAGTTAGCAGTTTTCTATATTTCCCATAATGCTCAAAAAATGTCTTTCGAACTCCACTGTGCGTTTCTGCTTTTATTTCCTGTGAAATAGTTTCTGTTTTTGTGAGAGTTTTCCCTTTAAAGATAGATGGTGTCATATGTTGTTCAATTTACAAAGCCCCCTGGGGATATATGATTAAAATGTTGAACTATGCCTCTAAAGAAGATATTCAGTTAACAGATAAAATCTTAAAACGATGTACTAATACCACTATTTATTTGGGTTAGCTGTTAATTAACCTATTTAATTCACTTTTTTGGTCTGAATTTTGATTTGTTTTATAAATGTTGGCCAAATAAATGCTCATCATCTATCAATCATCATCCTTTTGAGGCTCCTTAATGTCCTCCATAATTTCTGGTCATATATCAGTAAAAGGCTAAGAAGACACCAGTAAAGGGCTCTGAGGCTCATGAGAGTCAGCAGACTGCAGCTCCCCCTGTGACCTGTCACACACACACACACACACACACACACACACACACACACACACAGTGATCAATTATCATAACAGAGAGCTTATTTACTGGTTGTATCTATATGTATGAAGTCATCTGATGGAGGGCTGATGCTCACAAAGCTCTTCGTTAATGGTTGCTGCTGTTTAATGAAACCCATGAAGGACCGTGCAATTACTTTAATGTGTAGTTTAATATATTCTTTTTTTTTTTTTTGGTTTTTCTTCTTTACTTTAAATTTGTCCTCTTCTGGTTATTTTGTCTTTGCTTTCCTCTTAATTCTGGCATTGTTTGTCTAGTTTTATTTTCATCCTTTCCCCTTTTCTTTCCTTTGTTTGCTTTTTCTTTAATTTTTTTGTTCCCAATGTCCTGTCTTCCTTCCTTTATTGCTTTTGTCTGTTTCTTTTTCCGTCCTTCTTTCTTTCTCCATTTATTTTTCCTTCCTTCCTTGTCTTCCTGCCTTTACTGCTTTTGTCCATTTCTTCCTCCCTCCCTCCTTCCTTCCTTCCGCCTTTCCTTCCAAGTTATTGAGAAGAATGCAGATCCAGAGGAAATGCTGCTCAGTTTTCTGAGAAGAGGTTGGTTTTATTCTGATCTATTCTTTCAAAATAAAATCTGAAACTACTGTTATCTCATAAGTTGTCGTCATTTCAGGTTATGAATAAAATTAGGGTATTGTTGTAGGGCATTAGCTTAGATTTTCTCATGTATGTTTAACAAATAAATAAAAAGGTGGAATATCATTTATATACATTTTGATTTATTTAAATAGTAATAGTAAAACCCAACCTATAAAACAAATCTAAAGATGTATTATTTAAACTTACTGTTTATTGAGTTTAATTAAAAATATAATATAAAGCATCTAAGAAAATATGGGTTTAATTAAAGCTGCAATAGAGTTTCTCTGTTCTCTCTGTGCTGTGGGCGTGGCACTCCCTCTCTCATCACCCAACACACCTGCGCCAAGCCGCACACCTGCGACTCATCCACTAATCAAGCGCTGCAGCGTATCAACCCCGGCCTTTTCCTTCCACTCATTGCCAGCTCGTTGTTTCAACCCGTGTGGTAGTTCACGTCCCCGGCTCCTAGACCATTTGTTCTAGTAGCTTTTCTCGCTTGTGCTAACCTTGCTCTCCTTGTGCTCAGGATCACTGCCTTCCTGCCTGTCATGCTTGCTTTGTCTCAGCCACACGCACCTCCGGACTTGGACCTCGGTCAGTCCTCATACCCCTCGGTCTCTGTCCTCTGGTTCCCTTCCCTCAACCCCATCAAGTCTCTGGAGAACTGTACAATAAACTCCTTACCTCTCTGAGTCTGCATTTGTGAATCGCGACAAGGTGACTTGTATGAATGAACTATTATCTACATATAATGACCAGTCTGTCCTCTCCTGTCCACCAGTTGGTCTGACTGGTACTAAGTACGGCTGTGGAGGTGGAAGGATGTGGAGCCTGAACTGTCATGGTGTCCAGATACGACCACAACCAGGAGAGAGTTCTTTATCACTTTGTGCCTTCGAAACGAGATCAGTTTGCATGTTTATATGCTGTGACGTTCCTTGATTTGTGAGGGGAGTCCTAAAAATAAAGCTTTTCACTAGCCTAGTTATACGTCAGTTTATTAATATATAACTATGATTTTATCAGCTTTCTATTTTGATTTTAAACATTTCAGTAAACCTAGCTGTAAACTAGGCTTTTTATTTGTTTTCTAGCAGTAAAAATTATCAGATTTTTATATAAATATCTTCGATAGTTTTCGGTTTAAACTTTGAGGTTGCAAAAATCAAATAGGAGTGTTCTATCCATGACCTTTGAACCATGCAGATGCTATACTGTATTATATATATATATATATATATATATATATATATATATAATGTAATATATATATAATGTATTAATCATGAATTTTATCTTGAAACAGAAACTGCATATAATTGCATGGCTATCATCATCTCAACTTGGGGTTTAGATTTGACTCACATGCAGCGTGAAAACACGGTTTGGATTGTAACCTACAGTGTGTGTGGTACAAATCTATTTTTACACTTTCACTGAGCCTGTTTGTCCTCACAACAACTGAACCGATGCTCAACAGAATCTAACAAAGACTCCTGTCACTGAAGCATTTATTTATCTGATCAAACAAATCAGCTGTCAGACTGGTTTGTCACATTTGTCCACAGCTCTTATCAGAGGCCCAGCCCTGTGCTGACCCGGTGGGTCGTCCCAGCATGCATCAGTCTGCCTTCCAGCAAGCCACAGGTGAAGCAAAGTACTACGACGACCTGCCGCTGGTCCAGGGAGAGCTCTTCATCTTCATGGTGACGAGCACCAGAGTCCATGCCAAAATCATTCAAGTAGCATTCTATATCTACGAGTCAAAGATTTAGTGCCCCCCCTGCTGGCCATATCCAAGGACTACAACCCAAACAGTGGCCTTAAACCATCACTCGCTAGGCTATAGTTGTTAATTCAGTTTAGTCATTTTCTCTGTCTTATTAAGTTATGTCAACACATACAAAACAGCCCTTCTTTTCCTTTATCACCTGGTCTAACCATCAGTGTTGTGTCTCTCTTCATAAACCAGTAAAATCGACCCGTCAGAGGCCCTTAAGATGCCCGGTGTGGTCACTTTTGTCTCTGCTGGAGATGTTCCTGGGGCCAACCGCAGACTCTGGCTCAATAACCCCGAGCAACTGTTTGCTGAAGAAGAGGTACTTTAAACTTCTGGTCAAATAATACATCAATGTCCAGATAGAAAATAACATAATTATCAGATTTTTTTTTTAACGATGATGCCAATATTTTAGTTTATGTTGAGATTAAGCTACATTTTGTTCAAATTGTTTTCTCAAATTGTTACCTTTTCTAGGCCTAACTTAATTGATTGATTAGTTCAACTGAAAACTAATATCAACAATGTTGACAATCAATTAATCATTTAATCATTAATTTATCAAGCAAAAAATGACAAACATTTGCTGGTTTCAGTTTCTCAAATGTGAGGATTTGCTGTTTTTTCCTGTTTTATATCATTGTACACTAAATGTATTTGAGTCTTGGACAGCTGGTCTGACAAAACAAGCACTTTTATAATAATTAATTCATTGATTAATCAGACAAATAATCAACAGATGAAAATGAATGTAATCCAAAGCTTTGGGTATAATCTATTGATAGTTAATAGCAAAAGATAATCATTTAAATTTAGAATTATTATGGAAAAGATAAGAAAAAATACTTAGCACTTCCCCCCGGGTGGCATTTCCTTTATATTGAAGGTGGATGACAACAACCATCAAATAAAACCAACTTTAGCCAGTATACAATATTTCAGTCCAAGTCATACATGTATGCATGTTGTATTGTCATTTGTTTTTTCTTTGCGGTTTCTAAGTTAATGCTGTCTGGTGTGTCTGCAGGTGCTTTGCGTCAGTCAGATCACCGGTGCAGTGGTGGCAGAGAGCAGGCAACAGGCCAGGAGAGCAGCTCAGAAAGTCCGGGTCACCTACCAGGACCTCCAGCCTGTCTTCTTCACTATAGAGGTATCAAAAATTAACCCTTGGCTCTAAACCGCTCAGACATTAATGGGCTCATAGCAAAAATGGAAGTTCAGGAAATATGAAACTGAGTGTTTGTGAAGACAATAAAGAGGCTTCCTTTGAACTCTGTTTGTCTTGTTTTATCCTCCAGGATGCCATAAAGCAAGTCTTACTTTGAACCCAAGCGGAAGGTGGAGAGGGGTGACGTGGACGAAGCCTTAAAGAATGCTCAACATATTCTGGAGGGTAAACCACTTTTACCATAATGTATAAAATCCTACATACTATATATAAAATATCTCCTGGCATCTTATAAGTTAATATGTG
This sequence comes from Siniperca chuatsi, assembly GCF_020085105.1. Taxonomy (NCBI): domain Eukaryota; kingdom Metazoa; phylum Chordata; class Actinopteri; order Centrarchiformes; family Sinipercidae; genus Siniperca; species Siniperca chuatsi. Next base: position 3,540,441 of record NC_058065.1, on the reverse strand, counting down.
ATGTTGGCTGCAGATGAGATCTATATGGGCGGTCAAGAGCATTTCTACATGGAGACTCAGGGACTGATCGCTGTTCCCAAAGGAGAAAATGAAGAGATGGATTTGTTTGTGGCTACTCAGCACCCCGCCTTCACTCAGGTCAGAGAAACTAGTGGTTTTACTTTATAACTACAACTCATATAATTTTCATTGTACATTGCTGACCATTTTCCAAAGCCTACCATAGGTTTTTTGATTGATTTCCTACTTCCCAGGCTTCTCTAGACCTTAAACTTATTAAACAGGGAGCAGTAGGAATTGTTGTTCTTAATGCATAAAACATTATACCTTTTGAGATCCTAATATTTGCTTATTGTTTGTCCTCTGGGTTTTATTTTCTGTTATTTTATCTCATAAATGCAAAGCTGTTTGGCAACCCAAATTGTCAATCTGTACAAGCTGATATTCATACTGAAATGACCTGAAATCTGCTGCAGCGGTTGGAAAATCAATCAAAACATTGTGGTGTGCTTTAAAATGGCAGGCAGTAATTACTGGATGAAAATGAGGCTGCAACAAACAATTTATTTCATTAACAATGAATTGTTTTGTCTATAAAATGTCAGAAAATAGTGAAAAAATGCCCATCATAAGTTCCCAGAGGCTTCCCTAGGCCTAAGGTGACATCTTCAAATTGTTTGTTTTGTCTGACACACAGTCCAAAATCCAAGGACATTCAGTTTACTGTCATATATGACTAAAAGACAGCAAATAGAACCAGCAAATGTTTGGCATTTTCAGTCAACCAATCAATAAACTGATAAACTGACTAATCGTTTCAGCTCTAGACTAAACTATGCAAGACCAGATGTGAAGTCCTTTTAAATCTATGCAGTTAAGACTAATCTATCTTTTTTAAATTTTATTTATTATTAATCTGTGTTCTTTATTTTGGATATCCGTGTTTTGTTGTGTATTATGTACATTTGTCAAGTATGTAATGTATATATTACTCAGTGGTGGAAAGTAACTATGTAGATATACTCAAGTACTGTACAATTATAAGGTACTTTATTTACATCACTTTATCTTTATACTCCACTACATTTGAGAGGGAAATATTGTACTTTTACTCCACTCCATTTAATTGTTAGCTATAATTACTGGTTACTTTATTTTACATACAACAAATATGCTCTCATTAAATATGATGCATTGTTATAGATTAAACCACCAACAGTATATAAAGTAGTTAAAATTAGCTCCACCTCGACCAACTACCACATTAAAATGCTACATACATGTTAAAAGAGTATATTTTACATTGTGTATTTATACTTTTATGTTTAAGATCTGATACTATGACCGTAAAACCAAAGCAAACCTGTGCAGCATTTCAATACTGAAGTACTGATTTGTTGCTTGTATCAAAGGATGATCTTCAATTTCAAAAAAATTATTTTATCGATTTGACTTTGGTTTAATTGGTTTACGTTAAACTTCTGTTAGATAAGTGTTAGAGTCAGACTAGCAACATTATGGTCACGAGCTGTGCTCCTCAACATTGATCTCCTCACTGACTGGTTTTGTCTCCCGATACCAGGAACTCGTCGGCATAGCGCTGGGCATCGACTGCAACAAGATCACCTGCCATGTGAAGAGGCTGGGCGGAGGCTTCGGAGGCAAAGTCATGAAGATCGCTTGCCTCTCTGCCATCACTGCTGCGACAGCAACTCATTACATGGAACAAAAAATGCTCTCAGAGTAAACAAAGATAATGTGATTTTCAGGAAATATCAGTAATTTGTAAAATATGGTTTTATTTGTAAGAACTGGCAGGGCCATAAGCTGCTGTCTGCAGCGAGGAGATGACATGCTGATCACCAGCGGCAGACCCCCCTTCCTTGGAAAGTACAAGGTATAATTATTATTCAAAATCACAACTGATGTTGAAAATGTTATATTCATTTTAGAAACTTGTCTTGCACTAATTCATTTTTCATACATTTAAAACTGTTGCTATTGAAATTTTGTGCACGTTTGGAACAGTAAGAACTTTCCTGGTATCAAGTTTTAATATCTTGAAAAAGGCAGTGAGACTTTTGTTATGCTGCTTAATTTGAACATAAGGATAAAATCTGCAAGTGAAAGCCGACATTGATTTTCCTCGTTTCCCCCTTGCAGATTAATGAAGCTTTCTTCCAGAAGATAAGTTTATCTGCAACTGGATTCTTTATGTATGTAAATTATTTATTAAGATCAGATTTGTCACATTTATCACATCAATGTAATTGTTAGGCCTGTATTGTCCTGCAACTTGGCTGTTCTGTATCTCTAGTGGTTTTATATTTTGTTGTTTTAAAGTGAAGCATTAAAGCTCTTTACTAATTTATTATTTATCACTTTTGTTAATAAATAAATGTAATGTGACTGACTGTGTGTCTGTGTGTTGCAGGGGACCAACCACCGATGTTGACTGGGAGAAAGGTGAAGGTCAAGCGTACTCTTACTTCACCTTCGGCGCCTGCTGCTCAGAAGTAGAGATCGACTGTCTCACTGGGGATCACAAGGTATATTCACTCGTTAAAGTCCTAGAAACCTAGAAAAGAATGTTTAAAATCAGTTTATTGCTGCTGTAGTTTGGCTCCACATTCTTTAAAGCTGCCTCTTTAACCTCAAGATAATAAAAACTAGGCTTTTATAGGATAAGGATGGGATAATAACTAGGATAAGACATGATTTACATGCATATTCCATTAATTACATTTAGATATAATGTTTGATGAAAATGACCCATTCATCTTGTACTTTACCAGCAAAGTGAACTTGTTTGTTGCAGAACATCCGGACATCGTGATGGATGTTGGGAAAAGTATCAATCCTGCTTTGGACATTGGACAGGTACAACACCATCTCATCCACAGATATTAATAAATGTTAATCCCCCAAAGTCAACTATTACTATTATAACCCTTTTTGACCAAATAGGTCTAGGAACTATGGAACCAAATTAACTAAACTCAGAAAATAAAACTATGAACAATAACAGGATTACAAAAACAATGGAAGTATTTGAATTTTCCTCAGTCCAGTTTCTGTACAAATCAATGTCAGATATAAAATCACAATCACACCATATATACAGTAAGTATATTAACGTATTACTTGTTGAACCCTCAATCCTACTGGCCTCAATTCTGCTAAAAAACATCTGGTTCTGATGTTGGACTACCACGTGGAATATTTTGGGGGAATTTTCAAGATTTTGCTGAGTTTATGAGGTAACACAAACCATCGATATATCTATAATATATATTTATGATTATCTCAGAAAAGAACTCCATAAATGTTTTATGGATGAATAATATCTGTGAGTTATGTTTAACAGGTGGAGGGAGGTTTCGTCCAGGGCGTCGGCCTGTACACCATCGAGGAGTTGCAGTTCTCCCCAGACGGAGTCCTGATGACAAGAGGACCGTCTCAGTACAAGGTCCCAGCGACATCCCAGCTGAGCTCAACGTTCATCTGCTCGCTAATGCAGAAAACCCCCACGCCATCTACCTGTCCAAGGTACCATGGGCTTTATACCTAAAGACCCACGGACTCATGACTTGACCCACATTGTTTTCTAAAAATGTTTTTATTTGATAAACAATTCCTAAATTCAATTCCAGCTAGCATTAAAATGGTCTTAAAAAGTCTTTGATTTGTCTGAAACCTGAAGACATAGTATTGACTGTCTTGTTGTTCCAGGGTATCGGCGAGCCTCCGGTCTTCTTCGGCTCCACCATTTTCTTTGCCATCAAGGCGGCCATCGCAGCAGCACGCAAAGAGAGAGGACTGGGGGACACTTTCCCTCTGAGCTCGCCTGCAACAGCTGAGAAGATCCGCATGGCCAGTCAGGACCACTTCACTAAAACGGTACGAGACCTGCGGTCCATGTTTAAGGCTGGCAGTGTACTCCAGACAAAGTCAGACTTGGCAAGTTTTAACAGGCTGTTGAACTGATGCTGTGTCTAAAAACTAATTGAAACTTGAGCTCTGGTCATTCACGCAAATAGAAGCATCATGCAATTCTTCGTGTAGTTTGCAAACTCGCCATTTTGCCCGTTTAAACACGCCATTCTTTAAATCGTGCAAAGCTCGGATAGCAGTTCACGGTATCAAGAATGTAGCAAATTCCTGCACTGTGCTGGAGTTCACTATATTCTTAACAAAACACAGCTGAAAAAGCTTGTGGATTATCTGTGGATTCAGTAACAATCCCAGTTTTCTATGTCTTTTTTCTTGGTTTACTAGGTAGAAATATTCTGATAAGGTGCATTTGTTTCCAGATTTATAGTTTTAACTTATTTTGTCTTCAGCTCTAGTGTCTGTTCCAAAACAGTCTGAGTTGGAGCCAGCGGTTCAACTGAAAAAAATGTTAGCTAGCTACTGGCCACAACACTCATTGAGCAAACATGGTGTTAACATCTACCAGATACACTGGTAATTACTCTAGATGTGTTAGGTGAGAAGATGCGGCGCAGATACTGAGCTAACATACAAATATTATCTAAACTACCGGTAATATGGCTGCCAGAAGCCATGCTATACAGTATGTTACATAGTCCATCCATTTTAATTCTGAGAAAACATTAAACATTAGTACTCCATGTAATTGTTGTACCAGCCACAATCTCCAAGAACTGTATGCGAGACCAAATGTTTGCCTGTTATATCACTTTCCCCAAATATTTTCAACCAGCACACTCTCCTTACTTGCATCTCCTAACCTCCTCCTGTCAAATGGCTGATTAACAGCACTTCGCTCTTGCAGGCCTCATCTCCAACGGATGGGACAGCGACCCCGTGGTGCATCGACGTGTGATCAGCCTCAGTCCACAAGGAGACAAATCTGCGTTAGTTTACAGACTGCTTAGTATGGCTGTACTGTGACATCTTAGTTCTTTGTACAGAAGATATGATCATCAGTGAGAGTCTGTCATGTACTCGTACATAAGTAGTGTTCTTTCTTTCTGTGGTTGTGTGCTGCTACTGGATGAATATAGAGGAAACACTAGGTTTATTTAATGTATTTAATAACTGTTTAATCGTTTATTCTTCTGCTATTGAAATAGTGATACTGTAGGATAAGAGCACATTCATTTCACATTACACACTGTTACAAATGAAAATACATGTAAAAAAAAAAAAGTTATAGAGTATATATTTTATATACACTACTGCTCAAAAGTTTGGAGTCACCTGTTAAATTGATGATTTTCTTCTTTCCTTCAATAATGGTTATTTTAACATAGATAAAAACACTATAATTATACACCAAATGTATTATTTACATTTGAAATAGTTTTAGAATAATTAAATGATTAAATTTCCGTTCAGTCGATGTCCCCACAGTGTTGCGTGACATGTTTTTCCCCCAAATACTCTTCGATTTCTAATTTGTTTTGCAATCCAGAAAAGCGTGACTCGAGATCGCCAAACTTTTGAGCGGTAGTGTATATAGTATATAAAATAGCTATTAGTTATAATTAGTATTATTGTCAGTCTAGCTTTAGTTTGATCAAATAGAGAAAAAAAAAAACAGATTTAGTTTTAGATGTTTAAGGCCCACAGTTTGAAAGATCCTGGTTTGCTGGCTGGAATCTAGAAACAAAATAAAACAACAAACAAACAAAAAAACAAACAGAAATGAATAAATTTAAGGCGATCATTTTAATATGCTTTGCAATGGACACAGATGAGTAATACTTTAGGCAATAATGATGTTTATGCTGCAATACGTAAACTTTTCTATTAATAAGGAATATATAAGAAATCATTTTTCTTGTTCCTTTTGTTTAGTTTAATTTATGATAGCTTACCTCATCGCAATAAAGATTATTTTACAAGTGACTATTTTGCTTCCACAAACAAAACAATGAGGAAAGATCAAATATATGAGAAGGTAATCAATTAAGGAAAAATAGATGTAAGTGTTGTACAGTAGCTTTCTCTGTATGTAACAGGTATAAGTTTTCCAATTAACCTGATCATTAATATTGACCTTTACTTAAAAATCAGGTAACATGTTCTTGTCTGACCACAGCTAAAGAAAAGCTTGCTGGAAAACCAGACAGGCTCTTTTATTGTCCTTGAACATTCATTTATTTAATCATTCACTTAAAGTCAATTCACAATTATTTTTTAAAGGCTGAATGCATCCTAGGATTTCTCCTGACATTGAATTAAGTGCAGTTGCAAAAACTCGTCAGTTGAGTTTTACTGGAGAAAGCTAAGTGTTTTATAAAAGGTCTAAAGGCTGTTTCAGATGATTTTACACCTTGACAAAAGAACATTTTGAAAGAAACACTAAAATGTTTACCACTGGATTTACTGAGTAAGAACACCAATATTTCAGTATTTCTACCTTCTGAGTGAACGGGGAGGCACAAGCCAGACAGGCCCTCTCTGGTGTCGCAGGGCTGTCCAGGGAAAACGGGCCGACTAACCCGGACTCTGAGCGGGCTGCAGCCACGGCGTCTTTGATGGCGAAGAACACTGAACTGCCCAGGAAGAGGATGGGTTCTCCAATACCCTGCAGAGCCGGAGAATCATCGGGAACATTACTTGTTACACAGAATGATGTAAACAGCAGAAATCCAAAAAAGGTAAAAAAAAAAAAATAATAATAATAAAACAGAATAACACTGCAAACAAGGAAGTCTGAGACGAGGATGCCAAATATTGAATTTTGAAAAAGCACATCACAATGTTTCTAGTTATTTTAAAATACGACCAATGATGAATGTTTTAATCCAAGTTCCAAAGTCTATAACTGGACTATGAATGGCTTACTGGCTAATAGCTGTTCCTTCAAAAGCATTTGAACGACTGTATTTCTGCCTTACAGAGTGGACACGTTTGCTCCCACTGTCTTTATGCAAACACCATACAGTGCAGCATCTGAATGTCATCTGCATTCAGGATCTGCACAGCGATTCAGGAACGTACTATAACTGCACAGTCAGGCTATCCAGAATTGTACAATAAACCTTATATATATTTTAAATATAAAAAAAAAAAAACATGATCTTAAGAGACCTGATAGTTTCTCTTCCTTGTTTGTGTTGTAGCAAGAAAGAAAGAAAAACAAAAACAGAAATTCAGTAAACCAGAGGTGTACATCTGTAAATCATGACCTCTGACCTTAGAGGAGTAGATGGCATGGGGGTTGTGGGAGTCTGACAGCAGATAAACATTGAAGTGAAGCGGCACATCGCAGACCGCAGGGATCTTATACTGAGATGGACCTCGAGTGTACAGGAGCCCAGAGGGGGAAAACTTCAACTCCTCCAGAGTGTAGAGACCCAAACCCTGCATGAACGCTCCTTCAATCTGAGAGAAGGAGGGAAGAGAGGAAGAAAGTATAGTTAGAAAAAGGGAAGAACAGGCAAAATGTCCCACTTAGTATGTATCTTGATCACAATAAAAAAAAATGTAATCCATTTAAATAATGCTTTTTGCCGGTATATCGTATCAGATTTTTTAAACTCTGAAATATTGGCCTCAAAAATCCAGTCCAGTTCCAGTTTTAATTAAAAACAGTGTTCTGAGACAGTACACCCAAGTACACACTCACTTAAAATCAGCAATGAGAGGGGACCATAAAATAATAAAGTACATCAGCGATTGTTAATTTCTGGAATCATTTCCTTGAAAGAACTAAAATCTTAATGATTAAAACAACTGACAGAGATCCAAGTAAATATTCATCTATTTGTTAGAAACACGTATCTCATATTAAATCAATTGTATGCTTGCCTTTACAACCAAACAGAAAGACAAATTTTACATTTTTACGTGTTCGGCTGACCTGCTGTGCACTGACTACAAGAAAATCTAAATTCATTGAAATTTTGCTAGTAGAACAATGTCACCATTTTCCCTATAATTAGTATCAAGTGACACAGTCCTTCCTAGAAACCTTCCTTACATATTACAGTTGCATAGCTGTTCCTTTAAATAATTAGGTATATGTAAAATAAAGTGTTACCATATTTTATTATTTTTCTGCCTTAATAGTTAACAACAGACTAGACTCACCTGGCCGATGTCTACAGAGGGGTTCACACTTCTACCGATGTCGACCACAATGTCTGTCCTCACCGTCTACCAGAAACAAAGACAAACAAGTTCTTTCAAATTCTGAAAATGTCAGTCTGTTACAATGAGTCTGACTAATGTCCAGAGTTAAGACGAAAGAGACTGAGATGAAATGGTTCAGTTCTGACCCTGTAGTCTCCTGTGAGGCAGTCCAGCTCCACCTCACAGCAACACGCTCCGAATGTAAAGTAAGCGTAAGGCTGCCCCTCCATCTTGTCCCAGTCCATGTGAAGGTCTGGACCTCTGAGGACACACAGGAAGCTGTTACTGTCACTTGATAAATAAATAAATAAAAATCAGACTAAATTGATTTCTGCCGTACCTGTAGAATCCTGTAGCTGATAAACTGATTTTGTCAAAAAATGCTGCCGTGATCTGAGTACAAAAGAAAGAAACATTTTTATCTGTCATTAAAGTTTCCAATATCCCCATAGCAATCAGTCACTGAGAATTCATGTTTTCCTTTCTTATCAAATCATACCCAACTCTCCCATGATCCTTTGGGGTCCTTCTGCCTGATTGGCTCCAGTCGCTGGTACAGAGTCTGGCAGGCATTCTGAATTAAAGAAAAATGAAAATGATACTTGCAAGTATTATTATTATTATTATTACTACATTTGAAAGTCTTTCAATCAGGCCTGAAATAAGAACATGGAATATTTAGCCCAGTTTATCTACAGTAAGAATACAGAATAGGTTATTGCTTAGAAAGGAAAGCAAGCAGGAACTGGACTTAACCTTGACCGCCATGCCATTGGCGTCAGTACCGAAGGAGGCAGCAGAGGGGCAGGTGTTGGGAACAGTGTTGGTGCTGGTTTCACTAATGTAGATCTTAGAGAGCGGGATATGAAGCTCCCGACTCACCACCTAACAGCAAACAGGAAACAAACCCTGAGCTGAAAAGGTAATACTAGCAAAATTCTCTATTTTTGTTATTGGCAACAAATCCCATGAAAAACACCTCACAAATATATAGTTTCATTTTTAAAAAAGGTTCAGTAATTTCCTTTCACTGTAGTTTTTAGCGAACAAACAAGGTTCAGTAATTTCCACATGTGGTGCTGTAGTGAGTGTTTGGGGCAAACAGCTGTGTGGGACTGAGTCAGATAAACTACAGTGTGTTTGTTCATGTGATGAAGGAACATGTCACCCAGTGCAACAATATGGTTCAATGATGTGTTTTTAATAGTTTTTGGACAACAATGGAGCTATGCAGCTCAGAAGAAGAAGCTACATCAGGCTGTGATACATGCACAATACTTGTTAGTATGATCAATTCATTGTTGGTTTTGATCTTTTCAGAGTTTGTTGACAATAAGAAAAATATAGAATATCACCCGATTTATCCTTTAAAATGTCAGAAATTTTAATAATAATAAACAGAACAAACTAAAGAATTAAAACTGATGGCTAAGAGGCAGACCTGTTTGAATTTGACAACCTGTAAAGGAATGTCACTAAACATCAAATTATTATTTTTTTTTTTTTTTAAATTGCGATAAATTTGGACATAAAGTTTTCAATGATTCATGATATTGTTTGAATGCTTCAAAGGTAGGGAGACACCATAATTAAGGTTTCATATGGACACTCTGCCATGCATTGGACCTGGATTATTTTAACTACAGGCATTTGTTTCGAAAATTACCACAGTGACGAGAGTGAAATCTATCAATACATATATTACGTGATCATATTCATGACATTTACTAGCAGTCTGTGAATGTTTGAATGTTCCTAATCAACAGGTGGAACAGTGGGTAATAAATTATTTAATTTGCTGATAAAGTTAGGTTGAAGAGCCTGTGATGTCCTTTGGAGGCCAGTGGACACTTGCTGCTTTGTCACAGTACCTGTTGCATTTTAGTGTGGATTCCCTGACCCATCTCCGTCCCGCCATGAGTGACCAGAACAGAGCCGTCTTTATAGATGTGAACCAGAGCTGCAGCCTTTTCCACAAACAAACAAGCACAATCACCATCACAGTCAATAAAAAAATAAAGATGACTGACAGATAAAAGATAAAGCAAATTAAGGTTTCTGTGGAAATGTGCACTTTTTTCTAGCAGTGTGGCAATCAATAGACTTGTCAAATTAATTAAGCAGAATAACATTAACATTATCTTAAGGTAGCCATGTCTGAAAAGTTGAACATATTTACCAGCTGCATTTGTACTATAATCCTTGCAAAATTTGATATAATTGATACTGATATAAGCCAGTATAGGTGGGGAAATATTGTATAACAACCCAAAAACCTTATCAGTGCACGACTAAAAAATTCCATCAAGTTGAGAAAGTCCAAAGTCAATCCCACAGACCTGATTTAAGAAGCTTTCTGCAAATGCAATCCCATATTTAATGGGGATGATGGACATCCCCCTCTTCTTCCAGCGGTTCTGCTGGTTAAACTGGTCGACAGCTCTGCGGCGGGCCCTGTAGTCAGATTTGACCTTACATTCCTCCCAGCAGCGCAGCATGTTCTCTGGGCTGAACTCAAACTTGTAGTGGGTGACTGACGGCCCCTTGTACATGTTGTTCTCCCGAATCTGATGAAGAATTTGAAAACAGGAATTCGTCTAGTATTTGGGAAGTTCTTTATTAAAAATTTTGACCAATCAGCACAATAGTTCTCCAGTTGAATGACATCAAGTGTATGGCAATACATCATGGAATATGACCTGGTCTGCTGGGCGACCCAGCACCATGGCCACGTCGTTGACCATGTTCTCCACGATCATGATGCTCTGCGGCACGCCGAAGCCCCTGAAGGCGGTGTTGGAGGGCAGGTTGGTCCTGCAGGCGGCAGCACGGCCCCGCAGGTTGGGGATGTTGTAGGCGTTGTCCATGTGAAGCAGAATTTTTTCTACTACCTGCAAGAAGGAGGAAATCGACGATTACATGGTTTTTTTTCTGAAGAACACACACAGTTGAATAACAAATAAGGCCGCTTTTACCAACCAGAACAGATTCATCGACAGTGTTGCCAGCATTGGTGTGGTACTGGATATCTGCAGCCACAATCCTTCCATCATTCATGAAACCCACCTGAAGCAAACAGTAATCAACTATCAGGATTTCTTCACATCTTTGCTGACAACAGTTTGGTCGTATCAAAATCCTATTTTAAACTTTTTGTGTTGCAAATCACCGTCTTCTGAATATACTTAAAGTATAAAGTAAGTGGATAATTTAACAGTGGCTCTTACTTTTGGCTTGTGACCCCTTAAAATGAAGCACTGTCTCATTATGACCCCTTATGATATAGTAGGTATGGCCCTAGTAGTTCAACCAAAGAGTGATACAGTATTTCCTTCTCAGATTGTTACATTTGAAGGACTTTTAGATGCCTGGAGGTAACTGAAAGCTTCCATTATTATTTCACAAAAAATAAAAAGAGAAAAGCCAGAAAAACAAATTTTTCTTCTTCTCTTTTATTCCTTTAATCTTCTTTTTATCCCCTGAATAATCTTATAACCTGTAGAATTTATCTTTACCCTTAGGGAGGTTGGAGTTAGATTTATCTTGAGAACCTTGCTGAAATGAAAGCCAGAGTGTGTTGTTTTACTTTGTATTTTCCCAGGACAGGGTGACGAGCTCCTGTGATCAACATGTCCTCGCCTCGCTCCAGGACGCAGCGCACTGCATGATTGGTCCTGAACAGAACAATTATAAAATTATATAAAACAACTATAATAAAGAAAAGAAAAAAATCAAGACCCTTCCAGCTCTTTGTTGATTCTTATCATTTCATTTCAATACACACTGGCTTCTAAAATAAATGAAAACCAACATTTAATTACATGGCGGGGTTTTTTGTCTAATTTTTATCGTTTTCTGTTTATATGTTTTCTGTTTTCACTGATTTGAAAACTGTTTTATTTATTTCTGAAAAGTCTGAACAGGAATTTCTGATCCTATTAGTTGTTCTTGAGTGTTGTTTTTGTGACTTACTTCCACGCAGCTACAGATGTAATACTAGCCAGTATCGCAGTTTTAGTGACCTTCCCGCCGAAAGCTCCACCAATCCTTTTGACGTGACAGGTGACTCTGTTGGACGGGATGTCCAGTGTCTCCGCAATTACATCCTGCAATTGACACAAAGCAAACAAACAATCCACGTTGCCTCTGATTTCTCTTTAAGCATAAGCATCACTATCAGTAAGCAATTACACAATTACACAGTGTGAACTAGTAAGTCTCTCTTTACTAAACAATTGTTCACTTTTGACACAACTGATTTTTCATCAATTAACTGACAGAAAATGATATAGGGCATTTACATCATGAGTAAACTGACATTTAAATTATAGAGTTAATCAAAATATCTGTGTACCTGAGTTAATGTCGGCCACTGAGTGGAAACATAAACGTTGAACTCCATCTCCTCACCAACAGGAACAACCAGCATGCTCTGGGTCTCCATGTAGAAATGCTCCTGGCCACCCATTCGAATCTCTCCTGAGGAAACCATTACAAACACGCAGAGGTAAAAAACTTTGGACGAATGGACAAATCCAAAGCCTGGTTCTGTTTTATATAGGATGAGTTACAGTACAAGAAGAGCAGCAGTGCACTAAATGTTAGAAAGGCAGGCTTGAGGCAAAAGTCACCACTTTGCCAAATATATGCAAAACTGAATAAAATGCATTAAATGTAACAGTTCAGTTTCTTGTGTAATTATTTACAGATTTTAATAAAACCAACATGTTTCAGCTCATGCATGTTCTTCTACTAACAGAAACAGACTTTTACCTTCATAAACTTGATCAACAGTTTTAAAGGCTTCCGTCACATTTCCTCTCTCAATCCTCCTCTGAGGCTCAAAGAAAGACGACTTCTCAATGGCTTCCTGTCACAGTGAGAAACAACAAACAATAAGGAGCTGTGATGTAAACTCACACACCTTTTACATGTAAGAAGTGTGTAGTGTAAAGTAAAAGTGTATTTAAAGGGTAAATCCACACTGAAAAGACATGGGGCAGAAAACTATTAATTCATTTTAAATTAAAAAATATCCAAAGATACTAAATAGGTCAGGCTAAAATAGAAGGTAACGTGTACAAAATGATGCACAAAACAAGATTTGATGTGGTGGTACAGCCATAGAAAAATTGCGTCTTGTGTTGGATTTGTTTGATGACAGTAAGATCTGAGGTGGACTCCACAGACCTCTATGGTAAAAACCGGGTCAGGCAGGGCTTCATAGCTGATCTTCACAGCTGCCGCTCCTCGTTTGGCGTGCGCCCTCGTATCAGCGACCACCGCACATAACATCTGACCAACGCATGACACCTGCAGACAAACAGTGAGGGAGACAATTATACTGTAGATTCGACACACAGCTTTTGGTTGCCGAAACTGAAAATATGGTTACCATTTTTAGTCACCTTATATTTTAAGTAATTAAGATACTATGCAGTTATATGTCAGCTTAAAAGGTGGGGTATGCGAACTTTTCACCCCACAGTCAAACAACTTAACTTGCTTAGCCATTGTCTCTAAGGCAGATGCCTGTGCGCACGCGAGTAAACGCACCAACGCACGTTGTCTGGTTCCGGTTCCGACTGTAACACCAATATTTAAATATCACTTATGCAACAAAATAGCTGTTTGCTGTCCTTATTTTTTATATGTTAAAAAGTGATTGCCACCAATTTCTCAAAATGGTTCCCAATGGCAACCTGCCAACCGTTGCTGTCAAGCCCTGAATATATTTGCAACATATTTCAAAATGTTGTTCTGTAATGCAAAACATTTTTGTTGGTGGTGTAAGAAATACGATTTCCACTGTAAGAGTTACTACTATATAATTCATTATTATATTATTTATACATATTATTTATTTATAGTCACATTTAATATAATGTTTGTACATAATAGTAACATATACAGTAAATCACTATATAATTCTGTTCCAATCCTAGAAAGTTATACATTTGTCAAATTCCCAGGTATTTTTTGACTTATGCAGAGAACTGCAATCAGTGAATCAATTTTCTGACTTTCACTGTTTGCAACACACCTTCCAAATTATCAGCAGTGGGAATCCTGTTGAAGTATTTTAGCCCCAAAATTTACATTTTATTACACACTTCTTGTGGCATTTTTGGAATTCTAGTTGTCTTTTTAAAAAGCTTTTAAAGGATAGTGATTATATACAATCCATCAAGAATGTACATACACGTACACAATGACACCCACCATAAAAACAAAAACATTAAGGGTTGTGCACACACTCACACTCTACCTCGCTCTCAGCAAGCAGCTCCTCGTGATAACCAAACATTGTACGGACTTTCTTCCCAGGAATATCTTTGGCTGTGATGACATCGACGACGCCGGGAAGCCGCAGAGCCTCGCTCACATCCATCCCTCTGTTGGACGTAAGACACGTTCAAAACAAGAAGTATAGATTTACATTAGAAAGTGTGTCAGAGTTCGTTGGCTGCAAAACTCCAGAAATTGTTCACTTTATCCTTACGTGATTTTAGCATGCGCTTGAGAACTGGTGACCAGAGCCAGGAAGAGCTCCCCGTCTGTTCTGGGGATGTCGTCACAGTACACGGCCTCGCCTGTGGCCTGGCTGACGGCAGAGCGATGCATGATGGGACGCCCCACTGGGTCGTTGTCGCTCTGGCCCTTTGACACATGCTGAAGAAGAAGAGAAAGCAGTCACATTTATTTAGTGTGGGTCGACGAAAGGAAACACAACCTTGTTTACTGCTTAGTAATCAAGTGTTTTTAAGTTTTTTACAGTAGGTATTTAAAGTGTTATCAAACTGTAATAATTGCTTTGAATGAGGGATATTTTCTGACCTGGAACTCCTGCAGGCTGGACTGGATCTCTCTGGGTAAAGGCTGGATCTGCATCTTCTTAGGAAGCTCATCTGTAATCACATTCTGTAAACAGTAACTCTTTGTAAGTCTCTGGGATAAATATCTCACAGGATCTACCATGTTAGATTGCATTTTGTCAGGTAGAAAATTACATTTGAAGCAAAGAAACTGCAGTTTTTTTTTTTATCAGTGCCCTGTCCTACCATTTTTCTGAGCTTCTGCAGGACCTCCACGTTAAATTTGAAGAGGAAGCTGAGTGTCAAAGAGCAACGAAACTCCACCTTTCCCCCAGGAGCCGAAGGAGGGAGAACCAACTCATCCAGGAGGATGTCATAGGCCCGGCTGAGGGTCTCATCGTTCCAGGGCCTGAAGGAAACAAAGGATTTTTCAGTGGCTCTCGGGTCATGACCGCTTTCTTTTATTTTCGCCTATACTGAAAATCAAGATGCTTTCTGGTTTCAATTTAAAAAGAGTTAGAGTACAACCAGAAGCGGTTGGTCAGAAAAAAGAGGATGGAATGAGAGAAGGAAGGTGGAGAGAAAAGGAAAGCAAATAGGAATAAATAAAGACAGAAAGGTCAGAGATGAGAGGAAAGAAACACAGGACACAAATAAGAAAGAAAGGAAGGAAGTGAAAAAGTGCAGAAACTAGGAAACCAGAAAAGAAAGGGAGAAGAGAGGAACTGAATAGGAAGAAAGGAAGGATTAAAGCAAGATGTAATAAAGTAAGGACAGAAAGTGGGAAGAAAATGAGAAAAAAAGGAAACAGAAGAAAGAAGGAAAAAGAAGAAAATAGTGCTAAACCACTTCTGATCCAAAAAAAGGACACCTAAAATATCGATTAGACTAAATAACCCCAAAGTGTTTAATAAACATGACTGACTTTGTGACGATAGCTGCGCAGGTTTTGGCGGCGCTAACGGTGGTCGGCCCCATTCCTCCGTAGTAAATACTGACATCCTGAACCACTCTGCACCCCTCTGAGAAAAACACTCTCATCCCGGTCGTCACTGTGGCAAAGGAGCTCTCCTTCCTCGGAGCCTGACGGAAAGCTCGAACAAACTCCCACTGCAGGACAGACAATGATGTATTTTCACCTACATAAATGTTTTACCATCTTATTAGCCGCTCTAAACAAAGGCAAGCCAAACAGGAAGTTATGTATGTGACTTTTTTGCTTTGTTTGGAATAAAAAATAAAGAGTTGGGGAATTAGCCTGAGCAGTGAAAGCAGTGAACACCAGAAAATTTAATTATAAATGACGGACTCTGCTTTGTATTTATCTAATAATTAAACGCAACTCATACTGTCAGTAATGTAACAAAAGGTATAAAAGCAAGTTTCATGTCTTTTGATGAAACTTGTTACTTATTTTAGTCGCCTTAATTTCTTGCTTTTTTCATTCAAATATCAAATCTGACATATTTTCTCCTATTTTAACAGCATCAAAATAAATTTGATAAACAGAACATGATAAAAAAAGGCAATGTAAAACTGTACAGATGCCATTTTAAAGCCTTAAATTTTAATGTGTTTAATATGAGACTCTCTCAAAAAAAGTAAATAAGAAATAAAACACATTGTCAAAAGAACAAGTTTAAGTATTATTGATGATTATCTGACCTTTTCAAAGAATACTTGTGAATGATTGTTATGTGAAAGTGTAGTAAGAAGGAAATGTATTGAAACTTTCCACCTGCGTGCACATAGACAAAGACAATAATAAACTGTAAGGGGGAGCACTTTAAGGAAGAATGTTTGTACCTTTCTGGAGAAGGGAATGAAGACAGAAACAACAATCTCCTCCGGCTTCAGGATGGTTTTTCCAAAGCTCACAAAGAAATCTTGATTCAGATTAACCTCTCGTCTTCCTCCTGGTGGACTCAGACAGAAGTGCTTGTTAAGAAAAGTAAACGTGTGACATGAATCTACATTTTTCTACAGTCTCAACAGCATAGATTCTTCCAGAAGCCGTCAGAGTTCATAAACCCTCAACTTACTGTTCGAAACAACGCTCACTTTGCAGGTCCCGGCAGCCAAAACTGGGTTCAGGTCTGAGTTTGGGTACGCACTCATGACGTTGCCCCCAAGAGACTAAATATGCAAAAGCAAGAATAAACACAAGTATCAAATATGTAAATTCACATGATTTTACTTCTAGGATTTCATCTAAATTCTTGTAAATCGATGGACTACTTTGCAATAAAATGTGAATCTGTCAAAATCAAAATAATGTGTAAATGTCATTTATTTTCCAGAGCACTTTTCCAACTACAAGAGGGGAAAAGGAAGAGAGTAAAGAAAGGAAAGATGGAGTCATATATAAATATATAGAGAATAAAAAACATGACTGAATATATATTAGTAAAGTTGGAGTGAAGTCTACTTACAGCAACGTTTCGGATCTGCTGGTTTCCCAGGTTCCCCAGCTGTTGGATCAGGGCTCTGAATAGTTCGGTCTTCTCCTCCAGAAACTGAGGAACCAGCTTCTCCAAAAGAGATCGAACCTCGGTAAGACTGCAGCCCGCTCCCACCCAAACACCTGCAGAGAAGCCAAAGCTGCAAGTTTGGTGCCATACCTTCTTTTGAAACTTGTCTTGTGAGTTTCATGAACCTCCGGGACATTAAAATGTTGCAGAGGAGTTTTAAAATCAGGAAAAAGGAATTCTTTCATACTTGCAGGTAGAATTATTGTCTGCACAACGACATCATGGCGACTACAAAGGGAGATTACCCACCCTGTGGTGTCTGAGTGACCTCAAACAGCTCCATAACTCTGGTTGGAGATATTATCAGCGGATGCAGAACGCCTTTGAACTTTATATCTGGACCTTCAACACAAAGCAGAGAGACCAGAGTTTAGTTCAAGTGGTCTGAATCTGAATGACAATAATATATCAAAAGTGTACAATCAGAACACATTATTTTAACGTTATATAACGTTCATCAATCAATATCTCAATACCACACAAGATCAAGTCTATAAAAGCATTTTGTCAACTGACGACCTTATTGCTTACTAAAACAGTCTATGTGAATCTTTAAAAAGACTTTCTGTTGTTGTGTTTTTTTGTCACCATTCTGTGAAAATAGATGTCGTCGTTTTCTAGTTTGGAATTAAATATTTCAGGTTTATACCTGATTTTCGCCATAGCCAATACAATGAAAACAACTAAAAAAACACCGGCATCTCCTAAAAACTTTCCCATGTCATCGCGGCCTTAGTAAGAACACCTCTTTTCACAACTGCAAATCACCAAAAGAATTTCTATATTTATTATAGTTGTTGATGAAGTGACCTGGCCTGTTTCTCTATAATAAACATCAAATAAACAGCAGAAGCTCAGTGAATGAATGGTTTAACTGCTGACCTATGTTGGTGTTTCCCATGACCAGCGGGGCTTTAGGGTTACTGGTCTTGAGCTGGACTAGCTCCTCCAGGGAGGCAGGGGACACCCAGCTCATCCTCTCCCCGTGAAAGGTGAGTGTTTGTGGGTTAGCCGTTTCTGCCATCAGCTGTGACGAAAGTGCTGTTTTTATATTACAATTACTATTAAAAGTACTTTGTAATATCAATAAGTCATCAACTTTAGACTTGAGATATTCATGCAACATTAGTATAATGTGGTTAAAAATTCAGCACAGTTCTTTCAAATAATTCACTTTGAACAATAAGTAATGAAAAATGTCAATACTAGCAGATAAAAGAAAGCTTTGGTAGTGAGCCAGCTGATGGACAAGAACTCAAATGACCTGATGTGAGTTAACACTGTGTGCCAAGTATGTAAAAAGTGAACTAGATGACTTACAATCAGTTCAGGAGGGAAGATCAGCTCCTGTGTCGGGTCCAGTGGCAGAAACTCTTCCTTGTCAAACAACTGTGGCTTTTCCTGGAGCACATTATGAGAGGATGAAGAGGTGGATAACAAGTGCTGAAATTGGATTTAACCATGGCATGATTATAGGAATGTGGTGCTGAAGTGAATGAAATGTGTCATGTGAAATAAAAGATGAAATCTCACCCAGCTTGACCTCAAAATGTCTGAGGAGGCTGTGACATGTATTACAAGTTAGATGACAATAAAAGGTAAGGGAAGAAAGGCACAGAGAGAAAAACACAGAGAGGACAGTGAAGGTTAATAAGAGTAGAGGAAAAGAAGAAGAAATTAAGGAGAAAAGAAGATAGAAAAGAGGAGGACTAAACTAACAAGATGTGTCAAAAGGACAAAACTACACAACAGGGAAATCAAAAAGGGAAGAAGAAAGTAAAACAATGACATTAGAATAAAAAAATAACAATTGCCAGCGATACAAAATCAATAAAGATTAAAGTAAGGAACATATTAGAAAATTTAAACAAAAAGAAAGAAATAAAAAAGGGAGAAAAGAGATTAGCAAAGAAAAGCAGAAAAAAAGAAAAATCACTTGAACTCACATGCTCTGGTTCATCAGTATTTTCTTCTCCATTGAGGCAACAGTTTCCCGCTCCGTTGGTTTGGCAGCAGTTGGCTTCCTGTCGGGATTAATTTATATGGATGTCACACGGCATGCAGCAATTACACTTATCACATTTTCCCATCGCGTGACTTTGTGACTATGTGTGACTTTGTGACTATGTTTTTATCATCATATTAAGGATTCAGCCCTGCCTGCTGTACTTGTCTTTGCTATCAGATCTCAAACTCTTGTACTGCGGCAATAACCAGTCCTAGGAAACAGATTAAGTTATAGTCGTTGAACTGATCATTGATTATTCCTGAATTATGCAACTTGTTTTGGTGAGCTGAGCGTTGTACCTGACAGAACGTCCTGCAGCCGTCAACAATGGGTCGATATCCAGTACAACGACACAGATTACCTGAAAAGCAACAACACACAATGAGGCCAGGGCTCAGATTTCTGATTTCTGCACTATGTTTAATAAAAATCACTTGGTGTGTTCCCATGCAAATGAATAACTTGATAATAACCAGAATAAGGCAATGCTGCATTGCAAATATATTGTTATACACACATTGAAACACAATAAAAACCGTACAGATGTGACAGAAGGTTGGCATATACATATACAAAAAACACAAAAAGTGCACACTTGTGTTATGCCTATGACGCCATATACCGTACATCTCGTTGTTGCATTAAACATTAAAGTAGAGTAAATTATAATAGATTTCAGAAAAAACAAGCAAACAAACCAGCCAGAGCCTGTGTGATGTCCTCCATGGTGGGCTGAGGTTTGTTCCTCAGCAGAGTGTACATGGACATCACCATCCCTGGAGTGCAGAAGCCACACTGGGAGCCATGAGCCTTCGCTATTCGCTCCTACAAACGCAGCATCCACAGTTTAGGCTCCCATGAGAGGGCTTTGAAATCACACACTTCTTCTTTGGCTCTGTGCATTTTTGCATTAAATCAGGAAGTTTGGTTGAGTGCTTTTACATCTGAAGGGATTTAAAGTTGTTGTCACATACGTGTATATTCTTGAACCAACAGTTTGGGAAATACAGGCTTCACCTGTGCAAACGGACCCCACCCTGACACCTTCAAGGCAACTTTATGCTGCTTGTGCTCATTGGCTTAATGCCACTGTTTAACATACTTTCAAACTTAACACACAGAGACATAAAAATATAAGGAGGTAAAATAATAACATTTGAAAATATCTACAAAGCAAGCTAAAAAGAAAGAAAAAGTGAGCTAGCTGAAAATGGATTATTCTGTTGTGGCTGTAGATCCACTCAAAGTAAACCATCATTGTATGGATGAGATTTTTTGCACCAATAAATATCAATATGTATGAAACTGCAGTGGGTTTGGAGTGAATTTAGTGTCAGTAATCAACTTGATCAGTTTTCTCATCTAAACTTGTGAAGTGAAAACGACTTTTTTTTAATCATCTGAGTTATTTCTGCATTTAATGAAAAGGCCTGTGGGGATTGGCTGGTAAAAGCTTCTCTCTACTCCCAGTACTGACCTGTACAGGGTGGATCCTGGTCTTGGTGCTGCCGATGCCCTCCACCGTGGTGACGGCGGCTCCGTGAAGCTGGCAGAGTGGCAGGAGGCAGGCGTTGGCTGAGTAATGTCTGATGGTAAGCTGAAGGTAAACTACTTCTGTGCATGGTACTACAACTGCTAAAACTACTACTAATGCTATCATTAATACTAGCAACACTACTACTGCTACTTTCACTTGCAATGCTAATGGTGGCACTGCTACAACTTAATACTACTGCTACTGATGCTACTTCCACCACAGCTACTGCTACTGCAGTGGTTTCTGACACTTTACTCATTTTTGCTTTTTTCATGCGAAATACTGGATACTTTCACCGACTTAAAATGTAACAATTTGTGAAGGCACTCTTGAATAGCTCACAAGTAAGGCTATAACCTGTGATGAGGTGTCACAATTCGACATCACATTTACTGCTTCTTTCACTGTCACTAGTGATGCTACTACTACAGCTTACTATTACTACAAACATTATCACAACTGATACTACATACTACTGCAAATACAACTGCTAGTAGTACTACCACTGCTGCGACTACTACCTGGCTCTAAGTGTAGACCCGGCCATCCTACTTCTACTACTAGTACTGTCACTACTACACTGCTAACGCTAATCCTACTGCTGATACATCCAATGAAAATAATATTATTCTCATATTATAATATTATAATAGCTTGTTTTACATAAATTAAACAACAGTTGATGACATGAGATAGCAGAAAGCAGACTTTAAAAATGCTTACAATGCCCTAACTGAAAGTTATTCTCACTATTATAATTCCTTATTATATATCAGTCTCCCAATAACAACAAATGTCTAAATAACAACAAATAATGTGTGATGTTTTGAGCACACAGTGTGTAAGAGCTACAGTAATCATACACTTTAAAGGCAGAAGTCAGTATGTAGTCTCTGTCCAGCAGATGTTTTACATCTGGATGTGTGTGTTTGTGATTGATTATCGCCTCCTCTGCTACAGGAGAGTGAAGGAGTGAAACAGATGTTGTATTGGTTTGATGCCAGGACGGGAAATTACCTTCAGCCACCACAGCGATTCTGTTAACTCTTAGCTGTGGATGTCCAATCCACTTTGGCAGATAACCAGCTCACATTCAGACTCCCTCTTGTTTTCTAAAAATCTAATTTAGTTAATTTAGTTAAAAGAGCGTTTGGTATTTTGGAATTTAACCAACCATGTTCATGGCTGAACAAATTGATTTTCCGGTCTGTGTTGCACCCAGTTGTAGCAAATACTGACCTTGGCGGCAGCTAAGCAAACTTGGACGTTTTTATCGCCAGTCCGCTCCCTGACAGCTGTGTCTCTATCAAGGAGGAATTTTCTGTTTGTTAATAATGTATAAATATCTCCCAAGCACTCTATGGACATAGATATGACAGTTTGCCTGCAGCTTTAATCAGAAACACTAGTAACAGAAATGTATTTTGTCATAAGGTCTCAGGTTTTTTAGCTTCCCATTTAAAATCATGATTTTTATGCCAGTAGGTTACATTTAATATACACTGCAGAGGAAGGTTCCCTTAAATTCCCCAAATCAAAAAACTACAATTAACATTTTTTTATAAAATAACCAATGCCGAATTCAGACCTAAACAGAAGAGTAGCCATCCTCTAAAACATGGAAACAGTGTACATTGAAGAAGGAGTGATGTTAAATAATGGCTAGCAAAAATAAGAATCACCTCATGAATCACTTCATGTTTTCAGTCAATAACCTCTTCAGACTCTCTCGTCCAGCTCCAGAAATTTACTGACATTTATATTTAAAAGTAGCTGTTCGTCCACACAGAGATGATTAGTCTGCTATTTAGCTAGTTTCCGGGAAATGATGACAATCTCAGGTGAATAGATTCACAGGGTTAAGTATAGCTTCCTGGGCAGAGAGCTCCATTTAGTTTCGTCTCATGGTATATGTTGTCATATTGCATACCCCTGATTGACAGCCATCCATGTACATCTTTTATCCTTTTCTGTAAATACAAAACAGTACAGTATCTTGTGTTGTTTTATCTTTTCACTCTGCTATATGTGACATTTATTTATTTATTTATTCATCATACTTTTTATGCACACATATACTACCATACAGATGTTTTACATATTTGTCTTGAGGCTTTCATGTTTTATCTGATGTTGTGTCGGTTTTTATGAACCAGAAGAAACAATATTTCATGCCAACTGTATTTGTATTGTTGAAATGACAAATACACTTTCAACAAAGAGAGTCTAAAAATACATCATTTTATGTGGCAGAAATATGTTTGCGTTAATCATCTTGCAGCCCCTAAAATGTATCCTTCAGACCTTTGAGGGGTCCTGACCCCAGGTTGGGAGCCAGTGGTGGATACTATATAAGTAAATGTCATTGTTTTGGGTTTTTGTCCTGTTATTTACTGTTTTATTTTGTAATACTCTCCCTCCCTCTTGTGTCTGGTAGTTTTGCTTCCTGTCTTTGATTGCTTTCATTGTTTTCACCTGTGTCAGTTGGGTTCACCTGTGTCTCGTTGTCTCCCCTACCTGAGTGCATTAAGTCTGTGTCTTTTCTTTCGTTGTTGTACCATGTGTCCTGCGTTCTTCCAGCGTCTCTGTGATTCTCCGTATTAAGTAATAAAGTCATTTTTCGTTCATTCCCCCATCTCCGTGTGTATTGTCGGCTTTGGGTCCACCTCCTGAACTGAACAACAGTAAACAGTGTTGAATTGGGAATCAGTGCTAGTCTCTACTCCAAAATACTTACTATTAATACTAGTTTGGCACATAATAAAGCTGTGTACAGTTCTTAAATACCAGATAGGCTACATGGTTGTGATTTTCAGTCAGTGCCGTAATATTAAAATGACTTATGAGCCAATCAGAGTCGAGCAGTAGGGTCACGTAGTCTATCGTAAAGGATACATGATGGTTTTGGTGGCAGGTTGGTAGCGTGACACCATGACTGTGCACGCCCCACAGCCTCCACCGCCACAGCCATACTTGGTTCCAGTTAACCTCACTGAAGTCACAGTCAAGGAAATAACCTGCTGAAACCTGTAGGTGGCGCTCACGTCAACAATAACATTCAATCATAAAACCATATTTGTGAAGGTGGATTTGAAGCTGATCTGAGGGATACGCTTCTCTCTGAGGAAGGACAGCAGCACGGTCTCAGGGTCTGCATGGTCCTCTGTTACCTGTTTTGACAGAAGGTGTACTTAAGATTTACAGAAAACACAATAGGGCTGCTACTGCTAATTATTTTCATTAGATTAATCTGCAGATTACTTTCTTGATTAACCGACTAATTATTTAGTCGGTATAAAATGTCACAAAAATGTGCAAAATGCTCATCGTAGTTTCCCAGGGCCTAAAATTATGTCTTCAAATGTCTTGTTCTGACCGACGAACAGCCCTGAACCCTAAGTTATTTCATTTACTATCACATATGGCCAGAAAAAGCAGAAAATCCTCACATTTGAGAAGCTGGGACCAGCGAATATTTGGCATTTTTGCTTTTAAAAAAATCGATTATCAAAAATAGTTGCCACTTAATTTTCTTTTGATCGACTAATCAATGAATCAACTAATCGTTGCAGCTCTAAAACAAGAGTCCACACAAATTCTAGTTCAAACTCCCTCCATCTATAGAATTTAATTTCAAAGCTATTTCATTTCATTTCCCAAGTCATGTTGAATTTTTCTCACATTTTTCTGAGCTAGAGCCATGGAGCGAGACAGGAAAGTTTGTCTTTTCTTGTCACAATCTCCAAACAAACAAAAACTACTAATATTATACTGAGTTTACAGCCTAATTTAGTTTTTTTAAAAAAGTTCAAATGAAGTCACTTAGATATGTTTAGAGGAATTTGTATGATTTTTAAGTGATATCTGAACTACCACATAACATTAACCTGACTTAATCTTTTTTAAACTAATCTAATACTGACATATAATAATATGTCGTACATATAAAGTTTTAAAAGTTGGTCACAAACTGAATTTTTATAGTTGTCACCACAAATGGGGAGTCATACATTTTGGTAGGTGTGATAGCAGAAACTGGCCAGTGAATGGGTCTCAAAGGTCCACAGTAGAGCTCGTGCTTGGTAAACCATTTCCGTCACAGAATCTAACGGGTAACAGATTTCACCATAACACCAGTTATTGACTTGCCACTACTTTTAGTTGTTTTCGTTTAATTTAATGGACTGTTTTAAATTTTCCAATCCCCTGACACCATTTTATGAGTAAAAAGAGAACTTCTGTCATAGTAACGTTATTGAAAACTCATTTGCAGCTTGAAAACAGACGTTAGTAAAAAAAAAAAAACTAACGTTACCAGCTAACAGCTAAAACTAGCTACAATACGACAAACTGTTTAGCTAAGTCTTAGCTAAATGCTAAACGTACCTTTTTCCCGTTGATAAAGAAACACAAAATATCTCCTTTCTTCCCTGTAGACATATTTCAAGTGCAAGAGACGACTTTTTCACCACAACGGTCAAGTCAGTCTGGATCTAAAGAACTTCCGCCTGTCAAGACTTTCAAAATAAAAGACCCAATCGAGGCTCGAAAAACATATTTCCAACAAGTCTCCAGAAGCATGCAGAAATACATTCATTCACTCAGTTAATCTGAATATTTTTAGAGGTCCAAAGAAATTAAGCTACCCAGGATTTCACAAGAAAAAAGAAAAAAGTCAGGTCTGAAAAGATGCATCATTTTTACGTGGCAGAAACTTTACTTATACTGCGAAACAAGGATATAACACTTACATTATCCATATATATATATATTTATGAAAATCACCTTTTCCATACTTATTAGGCTATTAAGGCAAGGCATGTTTATTTGTATAGAACCTTTCAAATGCAGATGCAAATGCTTAATAGAAATGCATCAGAACAGCTCAACAAAATAGAAAAATAACATACATTAAAATAGAATAAAATGAGATAAAAAGTAAATTTGCACCCTCAAAAAATGGCACAATTATGTTTAATACTTGGTGGCAATTACTTTGAGTATATACACGTTGTAGTATTTTAGGATATAAAGATTTTAAGATATTTTCCACTGAAAAATAACATTTGTTAAATGCATTTAATATTGTGTATACCACAATTTAAGCTTTCCGGTGACTTTTTATACAGACTATTTTTTTTTGTCAAAAGTGAAAATATCATGCTTTTATTTTTGATTCAAAATCAGTTGATTTCCCTCCCTCACTGCTGCCTCTCTCTGACTTGATCAATCTAAATAGCAGAACTAGAAATCTAACCTTTTGTGACCTATGTAACTTGTAACTGTAAACAAACATAAGGGACATAACGGTTTCAGTTACTAAGTGGGCAAAATCATAACTGAAGTATCTCAGATAGTCTCATGCTTGTCATATAAATCAATGACTTTTACTCTGTAAACATTTTGGTTTTATTTGAGTTTATTGATTTTGTCTTTTTAAAATGCCTGCGACAGTTAAATCTAACGTCCAAAGATGAACGACAAGAAATAATTCTACAAAAATGTATACATGTCTGCAGCTGCTCTGCTTTCCTCTGCAGCCTGTTATACAACAAGTTGTATTTTTATAATAATTAACCTGAACTCTGCCCTGCAGGTGCAGACCAGTCTGTCAGGTTTATTGAGTTCAGCCTTTTGTGTCCCAAGTAGTGGCATCTCAGGTCGCAAACCTCCAAATGGGCACCCCTCAGTTCCCAGGAAGAGAATGCAAAGATCAACGTTTTCCCCATCATCAGCTGCCATACTCCAAGGTGCCAATTCCAAAGCAGTCCGTGACACATTTGCTCGAGACAAGGCCAGAGCCAAAATTCAAATTTTCATGTTCCAGCTGTCAGTCTCCTGATCTTTCCCTGACTAATTGTGAAAGACTGAAAGAAACAAGCGCGGAGAAAGTGGTAAAATGGATTCAAGGAAGGAAGATGCTGGAGATGCGGAAGGTCACGTGTGGAAGCAAATCGTGACCTAAAGAAACCCTGCCCTGCATGCAACAGAAAGCATTTGGGAATTTTGCAATGATGTGAATAAACAAGCTACTGCATCTAAAGTGTTATACATGAATCCTCAAAGTAAGTCCCCCAAAGTCCTACTAAAGTAGTTATAGTTAAACTGAGTAATAAAAACCGTACCCTTGAGACCTTTGCAATCCTGGACGGTGGCTCAGAGCGCACCATCCTACTGCCTTCAGCCGCTGAGTAGCATGGTTTGCAGGGTAGGTCAATCACCTTAAAACCTCCTGCAGCATTAAATCCATATACTATGGAAGGGGCATTTAAGCAATGCTGTCGCCATCTACACAGTGCGCCTTTGGATGCCTTTTCCAACGTACAGCCTCAGATCCTCATTGGGACTGAAACCCCCACCTCCTGTCAAACAAGCTCATCTCCCGTTGGGTCCAAAGAGGGCACCTGCAGCAGTAAACAGTAGACTTGGCTGGGCACTCCAAGGGCCTTCATTCCTATCTGGACCACAGGACACACCACAGTGTCTATTTACCTCAACAGCTATACTGACCTGAAGCGTGATGTGGATAAATTGTGGCAGTTGAATCCAGTTCCTGAGCTGCTGCAGAAGTCTCCTGATCCTATAACCCCAAATCTCCTCCTCATGGGAAGGAGAGATGCCTCCCTCCCTCAGGCAGTATATGCAGGTACTGAGATCCTTGGTAGGAGACAATGGAGACACAGCCAGATATTGGCTGACCTGTTTTGGTTCTGATTTATTAGGGACTATCTCTCCAACCTCTAAATTCGTCATAAATGGACAGCTGTAAAATGTCAAATCCATGTGTTTAAATGTGCCCACCAGCTAGAAGCTCTATGGTCCAGTCATCCTTATACTACCTAATCAGGCAATAATAATCTAGTTTACATCACATGTCAAGTTTAGACTTTACAGTTATTTTCACAAAATGAAATATGCAGTTCTTATCATCTGAGGCTAGTTTTAGTTGTTAATCTCGGCATATAGGACAGACAACTACAAAGACAAACACAAAAAGCAGTGCATGTTTTCATACAAATAAGTAAGAACATGACATGAGATCAAACATAGAGATCAGTCTTTTAAAGCCATATGCATGCAGCTACAATGATAGGAAGTGGTACATTAAAAAGTGGGTGACCTTTGACCTCCATTCAGTGAAGCAAATAACCACAGATCAATTCAACTTTACCTTCAGAAAAAACAATTATTTATGTTCTTCTATAAGATATGTTATAAGATCATATCTTAGCAAGGCTGGATGAGGGAGAAAAGAGTTTAATTAAACAGCAACAGTGCTGTTAGCAGTCAGACAGAGCGCAGGAGATGAGTCCTGCCACAAGAGGGAGCTAAAGGAAAGGACTGCAGAGAGGAAATTACTAAAACTCTTTTCTAAGTAGTA
The DNA here is from genome assembly GCF_020085105.1 of Siniperca chuatsi. Lineage (NCBI taxonomy): Eukaryota > Metazoa > Chordata > Actinopteri > Centrarchiformes > Sinipercidae > Siniperca > Siniperca chuatsi. The sequence goes on along the minus strand of NC_058065.1, from coordinate 3,512,060 downwards.
ACAACATAATCACTTCTTAAAATGTCTTAGAACTTATTTTCCACTGTTTTATGTATCTTTCTTCATTTATTTTTCTTGTTTATGTAACACATGGGAGACTTTGATTTGAAAAGTCCTTCATTAATTATAATCTGGGGTTCAGGCCTGCAGGGTTGAAAGCAAAGCCCTCTTTTGATTTATTTGACAAGACAAATATCTCAAGTCAAGTCAATATTATTATTAATTAAGTATTTTTTACTTAAGTTGAATTATCACTATTACTATCTCTTTATCTCTCCATGTATAGAGGCATTTACAAATGTACCTATCCAGAAATGGGCACTGAAACTTAGAAATTGAACCATTGATCCATGTATGCACTGAAAATTTCAACAAACAAAACTGTGAAAGAAAAAAGAAAAAAGAAAGTCAACTATGTGTCTAATTAATTAAATACTTAAAATACTTGATGTATTTTGGCCTCATGGTGTCACAAGAGGCGCTTTGATTTTTCACTGGAAACACTATCAAACTGTAACCCCGCAAAGTGGTGCGTACAGTAAAAGGCCTGAACAGCACTGCCAGTTTTCGGCCACATTTGATGGGCGGTGAGAGATAATTTCCCTCCATAAGTACAGCTTACATGGGCCAAGTGAGGAAACGACCACTTTTATTTGCTTACTTTGCAATTAAAAACTCAGAACATGAGGTGATGTGAGGAAAAATGTTGAGTAATTGGAAAGTTGTGGATTTGATCTGAGGCAAACACTGTTGAAAAAGGCATGCCTTTGGTGATATACCTATAAAAAAAGGAAAGTATTTAAATACAGTCCTTTAAAATATTTATGTCTATGTAATGTTAAAAAGTATTACAGCGCCTTTTTTATCAGTCTTGCAAAGTCTTTTTCATCAACTGTTGGCAGAATGTGAGCTAATGGAGAGCCTGATGAAACAGAAAAGGAGACTCCAGTTATGTAAACTCAGATCACTTTATTTCTACCCTAAAACATCAGCCACCACAAAAAAGTTTTTGTTAGGACGTCCATTTTGTCATTATTTACGACCAAAAGCACTCAAATGCATGACCCATTTCCAACCTCTGATTTTGGAGGAGGGAGTATCTGTCATGCTAAGGACATTTTCACTGTCAACTGAAACAAAGGTTAAATATATAAATTAGACAGTTTATATAAACCCCTTTTGGAACATAAAACCTGGGTTTGTGTCACTGTAAAACCACCAGAAACAGCTAGATGAGCTTCATGAGATTAAAATCTGTCAGGAAATGGACTAAATGGACAGATTTCAATTCACTGGGTTGCTTTTTAAATGTGAACGTGGTGAATAAAAGCAGGAGTACAGAGAGGGGAAAACATTAATGCCAAGACAGATATGATCATTGTTGTGACACTAAATAAAGAAAACATACTTGCAAGTCTAAAGCCCTGCTAGCTTCCCCTAGCCCAAGTGAAGAAAACACACTGAAGCAAAACAATAGTGTCACTAATCGAGTGTAGAGAGACTAAAAACTAACAGCCATGTGCTAGGGGCTATCTTTGTGTAGCATATTAGCATGCTAACATTGAGGGAAGGTTTTAGGGTAGATGGAAGTGCAATGCAAATTCCACATATAATTTTAAAATAATAATAATGTAATGGTTGTGGTAATAGTAATAAAATAACAACAATAGGAATGATAGTGATAGGAATAATAATGATAATAACAGTAATAAGACTGATAATAACAATTGAAGTAGCAGTTGTCGAGCAGGAACACAGGGGCAGCAGCTGGCCCGCAATCACAGATCCAGTCTCTGCAGCTCCGGAGGCAGAAATTACCTGCAGAAAGCGACAGAAGGAGAGAGGAGAGAAACGAGAAAGCACAAAACTACGGGAGAAAGAAGATGTCGATTTAGTAACATGCATTAATGGGATAAGAATGCATACAGATGGGAAGAGGAGGAGAGAGTAGCTCAATAAGGTACTATGAGCTCTTTAAGAGACGATGCTGCCTGACCATTAAGAGCTTTGTAGGTGAGGAGAAGGATTTCAAATTATGTTCTGGATTTTACAGGGAGACAGTGCAGGGTAGCTAATATTGGAGTAATATGATCTCTTTTCCTAGTTCTTGTCAGTACACGTGCCGCAGCATTCTGGATCAACTGGAGAGTCTTAAAGGACTTATTCAGGCAGCCGGATAATAAGGAATTGCAATAATCCAGACTAGAAGTAACAAATGCATGGACTAGTTTTTCTGCATCATTTTGATAACTCAGAGGTTCCTTAAGGTGCTGCTGGAGACCAGGGCAATGCCATCTAGAGTAACTATATCTTCAGATAACAAGGTTTTTGGGGCCAAGTACAATAACTTTAGTTTTGTCAGAGTTTAACATAAGAAAATTGCAGGTCATCCAGGTTTTTATGTCCTTAAGGCATGCTTGAAGTTTAGCTAGTTTCATCTGGCTTGATCGATAGGTATAATTGGGTATCATCCGCATGACAATGAAAGTTTATGGAGTGTTTCCTAATAATATTGCTTAATGCTAGCCTATATAAGGTGAATAGAATCGGCCCAAGCACAGAACCTTGTGGAACTCCGTAACTTTGGCGTGCAAGGAGGATTCATTATTAACATGTACAAACTGAGATCGATCTGATAGATAGGATTTAACCCAGCTGATCCCCCTGAGGAAAAGTCAGGGGATCACCAAAGTTGGTAGGATTTCATTTTATGGGGAACATGAATGTCTGTACAAAATGTGGCAATCATCCAATGGCAATAGTTGTTGAGATATTTCAGTCTGGAGGGTGACAGTAGAGGAAAGGCCATGGAGTGTTCAAAATGGAAAGGTCATGAATGTGCTTAGTAGACTTAAAGGCAGCCTGCCAATGATATTTTGTGTGTACAAGCGAAAGGTTTGGCCTGGTGGTGGGGTTAGAGGAAAGGTCAAGTGGTCACAAAAAAACATTAAGATTCATCCTCTGGGGGGCAGGAGTGCTGCTTGGAAATTTTCATGGTAATCTGGTCAACAGTTGGGTGAATATATATGTTTTGCCCTTTCAATAAAATGGCCATAAATCTGAGAGTGATATCAGAGACATCATCCTGTCCAGACATATTCACTTCTCTGAAAATAATCTGAAATTAGTGACAGACAGATGAGAGACAGGCTGTTTTCAGTTTATTCAACTCCCAGCATTCTTTGGGAGAGTCCCAGTAGAGAGGGACCCGCCCTCTGGATTACAGAGGTGAGCTGTGTAATTTAACATGTTAATGACACGCTCCACCAAACAGCTGTCATTAAAGTTATAAATCTGACACAATGTCACTCTGCATCTAAATCTATAGTAGACTACTCTGCTTTTTGTAATTTTTCCACTCTCCTTTTCACTCCTGCTCCTCTTTAGATATTTATCTAAAATTTTTAAATTGTTTTATTTGTATTTTAAAACGCTTTGTGTGTATGTGTTGTAGCTCGGTTTGTACCTAACACTGTGTATTTTCTCATGAAAAATAGCATAAAATCACATGAAACCAGTACATAAAAGATGAAGATGCAGAAAACACCCTGCCAGTGTATCTTAGCTTTTTTTTTTTTTAAACATCTCCCTGGTTTTACGCTGACCTCTAAATTTAACTGAATAAAAATTATGATTCTTCTTAAAACGTATGCTTAAAGGACGATTCATCCTGTCTGTCACAATCCGATTTGTCTCAGCATCTGCGAAATCCCATCTGTGGTCCCTCAGAGAGAGAGAGAGATACCTACACAGAAAACATATCTGAGCAGATTTCTCTCATTTCAGAAGAGCTTTCCTACTGTAACACAACACATGTCCATATTATGTCTAATTTATTTAACAGTGGAGAGTTGTGTTTTAATATCTATGCATAAAAACATGGTTAGTTGGTTGATGATGGATGCATTATTCCTGTTTTTATAGTATTTTATTTATTTTTGTTGGTAATGTACTCTATATAGCTTTCTAATTTATTTTTCCTTTACTTTACTCCTCTTATCTGCCCTCTGCCTGTGCTGCAGTAACACCTTATCAATAAAGAGTCAATAAAATGTTAAATTTGGAACATAATGTGACACTTTTAATATCTTATTGTGTTTTTACGCTGCACAAAGGTTGTACAAAGGTTGCAAAACACAAAGTTTCAGAGACCAAGTGAAGGAAACAGAGGCCACAATAACATTTCAGATAATGGCATTTCAGAAAAGACGTTATCGAACATTGAGACTTAATATTAGTGAAGAGTCAGCAGGTCCAACCACGATTAACATTCGAGTAATTACCATATTTAAACTAAAATAAGCAAAACTGTTGAGATAAGATTTGGACTAGATTCAGACCCAAAATCGAGGACTTGAGACTGGCAGTAGACTTGACTGCTGTGAGATGTGAGTTACTTGAGACTTCCTCTTTTTCTAACTGTGGAAAAATAAATAAGACACCAACATATCCATTAAACTTCAGCTTTTAAGCCAGAATGGACAAGTCATCCTTAACATGCTCAGAAAAAAATGGAAATTCCATGACAACTGTGCAAACTCCATCTGCTAAAAAGAGCTTGACCCTTTGGTTTCTCTGCTCTTTTCATGGTTAAGAATGAGGTTGGTGGGGATGTCCCAGTAGCTCACCTGGTTAAGCATGCACCCCATGTATAAGAAATACTACAGCAGTCTGGGTTCAAATCCAGCCTGTGGCCCTTTGTTGCATGATAGTTTTGAAGGAAAATGTTCAAATCCTGTCATTTTAATGGTCAACATTACATTGTAACTTCCCCTAAAGGACTTGAGACCTATTCTCAAGCCCTGAAAATAAGTAAAATATTTCAGCTTTAATTCGACTTTAAATTACTTGTTGATGGCTCTAGTTTCCCTCTCCTCCTCCCTGTCTTTCCCAGACTCCCAGCCTGTAATTAAAATGATAATGAGCTGTGTTTCAAATGAAGCCTCGGCCGTGACGTCAGCAGTGACTCTCGGTTCACCCCGACACACAGGAGGAAACACAGCCGGATTAGCCTCCGCCTGAACCGGCTCGCAGCACTGCAAACCGCCGAACACACTCCACACTGAGAGGGTGTGTGTGTGTGAATGAGGGACGATTCAACACCAACTGCAGCTGTACATAGGTGGAATTAGCATTTTAATAAGAAGAGTTCATTTCCAAAGTGATATTAATCCATTTTGCACAGAAGAATAGAAATGATGATGTGGATTTGAGTAGAGTGCTGAATGAAGGATGTTCTTTAAACATTTACAAGCAACAGCGTGTGATTTCTACCCGGTCCTTATCTTAGGTCTGATGTTGGAATTTGAGGACAGTGCTGTTGTTGTTATGGAGTAAATCATTAAAACAGAAATTAGAGCTTATCAAGAGCAAGACCGGAGCTTAGCCAAACTAGAGCTGAGAAAGACCAGAGCTTAGCTAGACCAAAGCCAAAGCTTGGAAAAAACTGAGACTGTAAAATTGGACTAGGTCTTTGAAAGACAAAGACCAAAGAAGACCTTGGAAAGACAGAAACCACAGAGTAGAAAGACTCTACATTTCTGTCTGTCTGCGGAAAGGAAGACAATGGAGTTTAGAAAGACTAAACCAGAGCTTAGAAATATTAAGACCTAAACTTGGAAAGACTAAGTAAGGCCAGAGCTTAGAAAATCCAAAACCAAAGCAGAAAATAACAGATTTTATGGACAGAAATTGGAGCTTATAAAAAGTCTAAGCTCAGAGTTAGCTTCTGTAGACCATGAATGTCCATGCAAGCATTTATGGAGAGCCATCAAATATTTGTTGAGATATTTCAGTCTAGACCAAAGTGGACCAACCAACAGATTGACCAACATCCCAACACCCACGCTGCCAGAATGACCAAGAAAAGAAAAGACCAAGTCCTGAACTTATAAAGACCAAGACCAGGTAGTAGAAAGCTCAACACAACAGCAGACAGACCAGAGCTTAAAAATACAGAAACTAGATCTTAACTGAGCTTAGAAAGACTTTAGAGAGTGTAGAAAGGCAGAGATCAAAGCATAGAAAAGACGAACGTCAGAGCTAATGAAGACCAAGACCTTGACTTTGAAAGACTGGGGCCAGATATTGGAAAGTTCAAACACAGACCAGGACCAGACCAGGACCAGGTTTCTTTATTTGTAAGAACAGAGCCAGAGAGTGGAAAGACCAAGACCTGAATTTAGCGAGGTCATGAAGGCCAGAGATTAGCAGACTCAAACCTATCTTAGAGAGACTAAAATTAGAGCTTCAAAAAGACTGAAATCAGAGTGAAGACAGATCAAGACCAGAAATCCCAAGACGAGAGCTAACACTGAGCTCATAAAGTCAGAGAGTAGAGCGGAAACTACAGAAGACTAGAACAACGAAATCAGAGCAATTTTAATGCTTTTCTCTGTCATCAGATAGACTGGTTTTAAATCTTACAGCATCTGTTGACTCAACACAAGCTGCCGTTACCAACATTAAACAGTAAACTGAGCTTATGCAACAACAGCACGTTGGACAGGAGGAGAAGGACAAAGCGTGACCTTGATCACAACACTGGATCTGTAACCGATGTTTGTCTTCTCATAAATGTTCCACTGATTAATAACACAGATAACTAATGTTGTCTTGTTGTTAACATCTGATGTGATACAGTTGTTTGGTTGATGTTCATGTGAAAAACATGTATTGGCTTCGGGTCTTGAGAGACAAGTTGTGGGTTTTCCCATTCATGTTAATACAGCATGTTAGAGGCAGCATCTAGTGGTATTGCAAAATCCTTTTAAATAAGTGCTTATCAATAAAAATATTATTAAATATTTTGACTGAATGTTTGTGTGTGTCTCAGACGAAACATCAGAGGCAAATTCTGAAAAAAATTTGCAGAAAAATATTAAAATTGAATTGTATTCTCCACAAAAATATATGTAGTAGCCTTCAAAGCCCATATTGGTTTGGCAGAATACATTTTCTTCCCATCAGACAAAACCTTTGTGAAATCTGACAAAAATCTGACAACCTGCTTTAAAAAAATAAAATAATCTCACTCCTGCACATTCAGCGCCGTCCAAACAGCCAAGTGGATTTAAAATGTTAACGCTGCTCTTGTTCTTTGGCGCTCAAAGCTTCTGCATGCTCAGCGTGACAGTCCTCCATTTTTGGACAGCGAGGGTGTGAGGGATTATCATCATGCAGGAGAATACACAGATAAAACAGAAAATCCCATTCACAGCCACCCACAGAAACAAGAAGAAGGTAATGAAACAAAGAAACAGCGGAAACCTCTATGCTCTGTCAGCGGTTTGTAGAATCATATTCCAGTCAGTGTGAAGATACTTTATTGTAGCTGTGAGATAAACTGGCCTGGGTTTGCAGCACATTTGGGAACGGAAACTGGGCTGTGGAGTAGAAAGGGTATAAACAAGTCTTGAATTGGGCATTAAGTCAGGTTTTCTATCCACAACATTATCATAATGGAGGATATCTATGGGGGTTAGGGTTAGGTTATAGATCAATAATACCAAAAACTCACTGATTTCTTCACCAGCTGCTGAGGTTTAAGGTTTAAGGCTTTCAAAAGTCACAACCCACAACTCTTATTTATAACAAAACACTTCAAAAAAGTTTGTTAAAATATCTTTTTTAAAACCTGACAACACAAAACAAAAATCCAAACGCAAGCAGCAAGAAAATGAGACATCATTCAGAGAAACCTCCATGGTTCCAAAGGACATAAAACAAGCATTTGCAAGTTTTAGTTCCTTAACTACAAATCAAGTACTTTACATTTTTGCTGACCATTTTCAAATCCAGTTTTAGATATTTGGATGCATATTTCCCAGCATTCCAGCCAGGAAGCCATTGGCTTCTATTCATTTCCACTCAGTGTAAAAATCAATTAGACTCAAGACTCTTGAGTGAACATCAAATGATGGATTATATAACATTCTCTGAATAGATTTTGATCCTGTACAGAAATAAATGGAAACAAATTAATTACCATCTGAAAACAGCAGCATAGTTTGCAAAATAGTTAGCTGTAATGTTAAAGCAAGGCTGGTATTATTCTAAGTTTTAAAACCGGCTCACGAATATATAGTTAAAATTTTTAAAGGCTCAGTAATTTCCAAAAACAGCTGGGCTCTGTAGTTTTTAGCAAACATTATTCAAACAATATAGTACATTTGTTGGGGACTATTTTCAGCGGCGGATGAATCCACATGTGGTGCTATAGTGAGCATTTGGGGCAGCAGGACGGTGTGTGTGGGACTGAGTCAAAATAAACTACAGTGTGTGTGTTCATGTTGATGAAGCAACATGTCACCCAGAGCAACAGTGCGGCTCACTGAGGTGTTTTTAATAGTTTTTGGACAACAATGGAGCTCTATGGCTCAGAGGAAGAAGATATAGCAGGATTTAGACACATTATACTTGTTACATAAGCTACATGGGAGTAAATTGCACCACACATTGCTCATGTGTCTTCTAACCAGACTTTTCTTGACTCCACTGAGATCCAATCAAAGCTTAAAATATGTCTTTATGTTTACAGAGACTTGATTCCCATGCCTCCGACTTGAACCAGTGACCTTTTGTCTATAAGCCCAGTTCTCCAGCTCCAGATATGTTTGATATTCAAATAAATCAGTAAATGTGTGCACGCATACTTTAACCTCCAGACAGTTTAGTCCCAGAAGAGACATAAAAAAACCCTGTCTTATTTCAGGAACACAAAGCACATGGTACAATTACACCAAACAAGTAAATAACAGAAGGAAAATAACACTTTCCTTATCAGTGATTATACTTTGACATGACAGCGGCTTTGAGTTACATATGAGTTATGCAAACCACAATAATAAGATGGGAGACAGTTTAGCTGTAAACACAATGACTGCAGAAAGGTAAATTTGGCACAAGACAGAGAAGACGAGTAAACAACAAGGAGGGAAAACATGTACTTTGCATGTATTTTCTGTCCCTGGAGATTTACAGCACAATCAAAACTACTATGTAATTTTCCTCGCATAATTCCTTAAATATATTCATGAGATACATAACTTCAAATTTCAAAGTTACGCTTTAATTAATGGTTCATAAATCATTTACTAATGATTTCAGTTATAATCACTTACATTAATAGGTTTTGGATTGCTAGACTTATTAGATAACTCATGAGTTTATTAAGGGGTTATTAATAAATATTCATGTTTCTTATGTTATTAATGGATTATGACTGATCCATAAAGTATTATTAAATGGTTTATTAAAATTAATCAGGCATTAGTTACAAGTTATAAACCCTTTTAAAGGTTAACTAGACAGTGGTACCAAAATGTCTTGTTGCCTTCTGTCATATTGTCATTTTGAGACCATTTATTGATAAAACTTTAATAAATACTCATGGGTTTCTCCCTCTCTGATTATGCCTTATTAATGGCTTTTAACTGATCTTTAAAGCATTAAGTAAATTATGTATTAACCATTAATTAAACCATTAGCTAAAACCTATATAAACCTCTTTTAAAGGTTAACTTAAAAGAAAGTGATATTAGTTCTTGAAGTTCTTGAAGTAAATAAGTTAAAATATCATTAAGATCACTGTTAGTAAAAATATAAATATAATGATGATATTGGCTGGAATATTTTAGAGAAGCTGCCTTGACTCACGTTTTACCTTTTTTCAATGACAGGCAACAAGTCAAAGTTGCAGTTGCAGCAAGTTTCAGCAGGTTGGTGAAGTGGGCCGTGCAATATGAAGAATTTACTTTATATTGTGAGTAATGAAATGGATCATTTTTAATGGTAACTCACAACATGATACACTGTATAACTGGCACTTAGCTGAGAGCTGCTGGGAATTTCCCACCTTGATTAAAGCTTCAGAAACCAGACAACACACAAGTTCAATTACAAAGAGTTTTAATCCCAAAAATACTTTTTTCTTTTTTTCCATTTTGGCATGTAATACATTGTTTGGTCTTGCTGTATCTTGGCTGTAATGCTATACTGTATAATTTTCATTGTCTGAAGTAGTGACTGTCATGCAATGTTGAACACAGCTCGACTGAATACTGCAGAAAAAGGATGCCACGTTCACGTCAGATTTATGTCGGAAATATAATATTTAGACTGCAAAAAAATTATTATCTGCCCCCTGGTGGTTATTACAAGTATGACATGTGGGGATTTTTGTAGCATTCCAAGATATTATGATGATTTAAATTACCTTCGAAACACAATCAACTTTAAAACGAGGAACATGCTGTAGTTTATCATTTAAAATCCATAAAGTATGATTAGTTTTGTGGACATCGAGCTGCAGCAACAAAATCTAATCCTGTTTCTTCTACTGTTTAGACGTGAACGCGGCATTAGACAACAGTCTGTGTGAGACATTCAACAGTCCTGTCAGTTAAGACAAAATGCTCATTTTAGTGAGTTTTTAGTAACTATTCTGCAAACGGTCAATCATGTGGGTGAACATTGTTTCGACACTGTCAAGGGTGGGGACTGAATTGGTACTTAGGGGTAATAATTAATTTCTTTTAAAAACCCACACAGCATGTTTTGGTTTATCATTCAACTGGAGTAAATGTTTATGATTAAATATCCTTCATTAAGAGGAAAAGTAATTTTTAGGAGCAGCTTAACAGGTTCCAGCCTGTCAGTTTGTTTTACTACATCATTGTTACAGGAAGACACTTTGCTCTCTGTCCTGTCACTGCCAGCAGGTTGACACTATGTGGGATGTACTTGTAACACTTTCTCAACAACACTGTGGAACAGCTGATAACAAAACTACTATTTATTTTGGCGAACAGTAAGGATGCTGATCTGATTTTGTCCGAGTCTTGTGCCCAAAATCACTCTATGCTGACGACTATGTAGTGTTTTGTTGGAAGTTGTCAGGAAAAACACTACAATGCGTGATGATACTGTAGTTTCATTAATTTGTTTGGTAACCTCTCTTTTTTGTAGTATTGAGATATAGCTACAAAAATGGCACTGTTGTTTAAACAGAGAATTATTTTGAACACCTCTAATGAGAAAAATGTGTATGAAAATTAAATGCTGTTTTGACGCTTTGCAGCCACGTCACTAATCTCACACCTCCATTTGTGGGAATCTAGTGCACAAATAATATAAACAGCCATTGCTACATTCATCTGTGTTTCATTATCCTGCTACCTAAAAGAGGAAACTAGCAAAAAATCTAGCATGTTTTTCTGGCCACTGGCCAAATAGTTAATGCGCTCTCTACAAGTATTTGGCAACAAATCACTGCAGCTCGAGATTTGTAAGCTCTAAATGGCAGTAGCAAATACTGTTTGCAGCTATAAACTAACACATGGTGTCCACTGGCAACTTATTTAGCAACTAGTTGTTACTTTTCCTGGAAGAATGGTGGTAACGCTGCACCCAGGCCAAAAACAGAACATAAAGTCAATCAGACAGAGGTCTACTGAAATCAGCTGAGCTCAAGACCTCCAATATGGCTTCCAGAGGAGGTATAATCAAAGACACACAACTCAGAAAATGTCTCAAAGTGCAAAATGAGCATGGAGTCAATGGGTAAATTTCATAATCTTAAGCCACTGCAATTTTGTTTCCAGTAAAGACAGTATCAATGCCACACTTAATTGTGTCAAATGCAACATATGAGACGTTTTTAAAAAAAAAATGTAGCTTATTATTGTCTTTACCTGTGAGCATTGAGCCCTTTTTATCCCCCATCTGCTTTCTTGAGCCACAACGCTACAAATCTTGGATACTGAATAAATATTCCTATAACGCTGAGACTTCAGTGACCTTATTAGTTAACTGAACTTTACTTACTTATTTAGACTGAGCACCCTCCAGAACCTAAACAAAGTTGTATTCTCAGCCTTATCTCAACCAATCATTTTGGATTTACATTTTCACCGCAGAGTGGTAGGGAGGGTTGTAAATAACAAAACAATGGAGGATGGAAGAGATGGAGAGTGTCTCTGTCTTCTCAGGAGAATCATCTTTGGTGTAACACCATCTCACAGATCTAAATGCCAGTCTGTGCATCAGTGCATCCCTAATCACATTTACAACAGTCTGTGCACAGCACAACACAGCAGCAACAGGGATCTCTGCCAGTAGATCCATACACTTTATAAAACATCTCTGCTAAAATGAAACAGTCCTATTAATACTCCTACATCAGGGACTCACTCACAGGGAGTTAAAACTGTTGATCAAGGCAAGTCATCATTATTTCCCCCCCATAAATTTGAGATTATTATGATTGTTTTGTAAATTAATGTCATTCATATTTATATTATAAGATTGTTTCCTGCAAACAAAAATGTTAATAAATGGAGTTTAGGCAGGTTTACCCTCATTATATCCCGCTATAACATTCATATGCAATCATATAGATCCTAATGAGTGATAATAGTGGTATTTTTTTTAGCTCATGTAGCATCACTATAAATATATTCCCGTTATATATGGAGCCTTGCAATGTTTCTGTGGTGATCAACAATGCTATTTATGCTTCATGGTGTTTTTATCTGCTGTGTATGTAAAATCCCTCTTGAATTCATCCTGTAATATTTCTATAGTAAGGAAAATCTGCCATCACTGCCTCTTCTTCTTCTGCTTCAGTGACTTCCTCCTCTTCACTATCATCTCATACAGCTTGTCCATGCCCTCATCCAGCCCCTCTCCTATGATGGCGCAGGCCGGCTGGACGTGGTACGGGGTGGAGGGGCTCAGCTCAGCCAGAGCCAGCTGCCTCTCGATCTCCCCGACATCCAGGGCCCGGGGCAGGTCCTGCTTGTTGGCGATGACCAGCAGCGGGGTCCCCTGGTTCTCCGAGAACCGGGTGATCTTGTGCAGCTCGGTCCGGGCCTCCTCCAGCCTCTCGGCGTCCACGGAGTCCACCACGTACACGATGCCGTCCGTGCAGCGGCTGTAGGGCTTCCACAGGGGCCGCAGCTTCTCCTGGCCCCCGACGTCCCAGAAGTGGCAGCTGATGCCCCTGGAGGCCCCCGCGCCGCCCAGCCGGATCTTCTCTGTGTTAAAGCCGATGGTGGGCACCGTGTTGACAAACTCGTTAAATTTAAGCCGGTAGAGGACGGTGGTTTTGCCCGCAGAGTCCAAGCCGAGCATGACTATGTGCAAGGACTGGAAGGCACCCAAATTGGAGAAACTATTCCCCATCTTGCAGCCTTGCAGCAGGGAAGAGGAACAGTCTGCACTCCCACAGTCCCAGCAGCGAGCGATATCACCGCAGATGCTTAAATGTCCCAGGAGTGATCCATATCAGGTTATTCCCCCGGTGAGAGTGAAATCATATGGTCAGAAACGGCTGATCCGCGCCTCTCCTGTTCAGCAGATGTGGAGGGCGCAGCCCCTCGTTGCGCGGAGGCACTCCGGCAGCCAGACAAGCCGCAGCATCCCTGGACTCACTCCAACAGCAAGAGGCGTCCAGAAACAGTCAAATCATCACACACACAGCGGTGCATCTGCCGTGCGCACCGCTTTCCAAATGCGCAAATTACGCGTGGCCGAATGTCACATCATGTCTCTGCGTCTGTCTGTGTGTCTCCAAGTGCGTAGCAGCTGCCTTCATGTAGTAACACACACACACGTGATGGTGTATGACGCGTGGATCAGCCTCTAAATGTTGCCATGAAAAGATGTGTCAAGCTGAGGCACAAAAATACAAAATAAGACTTCCGGTTGAGCAGTGGCGCCTCAAAAATAAAAGCATCTTCTATTGAAAATGTCCGTAAGACAGCCCAGTGAGGCTGAGGGTCTTATTTTGAACTGCATTCATTCATGTTGTGGCTTTAGTGTTTCCTCTGCGCACTGAGCTGTCTGAGCTGCTGAAACTCTGACACCTGGTGGTCAAATATGTCAACTACGTTTCCTAACACACGAGCTGGAGGCTGCCAAGGCTGATATGAAATATCTTCGAGTTGTTAATTGTTGTTCTGCGCATTTGCGCATTTCATTTAAAATCTGCTTCGGGGAAAACATTCAAATGCTTTCCTTACATGTCTTGTCCTGTGTGCTGCTGAGCCCCCAAACAGCAACATACAGAGAGTTTCTAATGTAAAATAGTCAAAATTATATGCGACACTGTATAATCACAACACACACCAGGTCTTCGTGTATGTATACAACAATGGTAGAACATCTGACAACAATGAAAGGATGCTGATTATCTAATTCTAACATATTTCACGTGTTTTCAGGTTCCGTTTTTGCTCAAGTAAAGTGCAAATAAACTGGATGCTTAAAAATAAGTCCTAAAAAATATCAGTATATTTTAAAAGAATGGTAAGCATTTGGCAAATTGTGCATTATTTGCAGTACCTAAGCTAAAACACTACTATGGTAGACGTGGTCCTGTCACTAGATGGCAGCAAAATATTACACAACAGGATGAGATTCTAAACAGTCATTACAGTTCAGAGTTTCAAAACATTAACAGTGAGCTGAGGAGATTTGGGAATGCAATAATCACTGTGAATTGTGTCTGTACATGCAGCACCTACTGCATATCTGTCCGTCCCGGAAGAGGGATCCCTCCTCTGTTGCTCTTATGGCTTTCCTTTGTCAGATCCAGGGTCTGAGAATCGAGGGTGTCATATTGTACAGATCATGAAGCCTTCCAAGGCAAACTTGGGAATTTGGGCTACATAAATAATCTGTACGTGGCTTGAATGTACCTTAAACAAACACACTCCACAACCAACGTGTTTTCACTTGGTGAATGGACTCCTGCTCCTGTTACTTTTATTGCATCTGTTGAGGCGGGAAAACATACACCTTCATCAGTGGGTGAGCTCCAAAACCCATCTGTTTCCCATTGTTCCCTCCCAGCAGCGCTGCCCTTTGTGGTTGGGGTTAGTTTAGGTTAATATTAGGTTAGAGTTAGACATCACAGACATGAGGATCGATGGGGAAACACACTCTTGCTGTGTCCCATACTACATACTAGCTTCGTTTTATACAGTAGGCTATATATTAATCTTTGATAGTATGCTGTTTTTTGCTAATATTAGTATACATGAAATCAACACACTACACTGTTTGGAAATGATCCAATATTTGTGTGACTTTTGAATGCCATTTCTAATTAAACTTAACAAAGAGACGGCATGTTTTTACAAAAATATCATAGATATATTTGCTTTCTGAGGTGCTCCTGGAGCTGTTTTCATCATCATACACAATTCATATTTTCAGCTGTGAGCAGCGCCTCCATTTCCTTTGTGCATTGCATTGTGGAAGAATCAACAGCAAGTTCAAAAATCAAGGACATTTTAGCATGCATACTGACTGCCTTGAGTATACTTTATTTTGTCGCTCAAACCTCAAAACCTGCCTCGAATTTGTATGTAGTATGGATTTGTGACAGAGCTTCAGACACCACACAGAGCTAATTAACACCAGCTGGGCGTCATTTCCAGATTGACACACAAAATGGCCTCTAATGCCAAACTGAATCGATGTAAGTTAACAAAACATAAAAAGTAAAAAAAAAAAAAATAGACGAGAAAACGTGGCTCATTATAGATGGATCCAAATGTTAAACATGTACTGTACTGTCCCTGCCAACATTTAAAGGCTGTCGAAAAATGAAATTCCTTAATTTCATTTTTCGACAGCCTTTAAATGTTGCATGGCTGCATTCCTGGCTGCACAGGCTGCACACAGACAGTGGTTTAACTTGTTTATAATATTGCCCATTCTTATATTTACCTGTTTGTAGTTCATTGTCCATTTCAGCAGCTTTCACTGTGCTTGCAGCTTCACACTTGCAGCCATTTTTATTAGTACGTTACGTTTGTTGACCTCAGCAAACTCCCAGCAAAGCTCCACACAAATGAACGAGGTCTAATTAGCCAGAATAAGCTAATTATTAGCTAAACACCTATGTGGAATATGCTGGGCCTTTGAGAAGTATTAGTATTAGTACTAGTAGTAAAGAGACGAGGGAAAGGGAAAACCAATCTCTAAACAGACACAACACAACCTGAGTCATCAAGACCTCACTAATTGTTCTCTCAGACCTCCTCCTCCATTGATTTCCCTGCTAATGAGTGTGTGTGCGATCAATAAAACAAATTATAAGCATGGCATGGACATGCACACACACACACACAACTTGACTTTATAAGACCACAACTCACTCTAATTCCTCTCTCTCTCTCTCTCTCTCTCTCTCTCTAACAAGGCTCTGTCACCTGAATGTGTCTCACCCACCGCCCACACAGTCCTCTCATCCATAAAACAAGAGCCTCCTTCACTGATTTATCTCTAATTTATTCCATCGTCTCCTCGCTGTTCCTCAGGTAACAGACGACAAGCAGCTACCAGATGTTAAGGAAGGTTAAAAGAAAACAAAACATGCTTCTTTACAAGCTGATTAACCCTCTGTGCTGTCTTACTTTACTTGAAGTAAAAAGGGGGGAAACTGCCATTGAGTCTGGTCTATAATAGAGCAGAGGTGTTATATAAAGTAGTCAGAAGTTAGAGCACCGCAAAGCTTAAATGGAAAATTCTGCATCTCTGTAAAAAAAAGAACTTTGCAATGAAACTCCAACTAAAATTTGCTTAAAATTCTGTTTCTGTGCTTCTAGTGAAGAATCAAAGTTTTAGTTTGAGCTTCGTACTATCACATCTAAATTAAACACTGTCTTGTTTTCATATGCCTTTGATTCATTTTTCTTACTGCACTTTCTTACTGTATTCCTTGTGTATTATTTAATTTCGTTTTCCTTACTTTAATTTATGTTTTCCTCTTCACTTTGTTATTAAAATGTTCTTTGCCTTCTGTAAAGGATTTTCTCTGTTCCTCAGAGATGCTGCGCAAAAAACTTGCTTTGCTTTAGTTAAAACCATTAAACGAATTCAGTGATTTGCTAAAATGTGAATGGACTGAAAGAATATGCTACAACTCATTGGTTGATGTGTGATTGTTTTCAGGGAGATACAATCAAATGCTGCGGTGTATTTTAGACCGGTATAAACTGTCAAATGCAGGTTGAAGGTATGTTGAGTATCCTGAGACATGCAGCCGACGGAGTTTGTGTTTATGAAAGAGATATCAGTTAGAAAACCTGTGAGCTGTCAACCTGAGAGCAGTGATTTGTTCTTTCTTGTCACAAATTTCCCCTTTAATGTCGCATAAAACTTCCCGAAATGAACAAAAACAAACTCAGAAACATTTTGCAGGTAATGTCTCCTCCATTCTAAAAGGACCAAGTGATAACAGCAGGAAGTGAACTCCACCTGTTGGCCCGATGAAGAGGTTAGTTAATGGCTCAGTTTAGAAAGCATCCACCATGACTATGTGCTTAAGTCTGAAAGTGAAACAGCTTGATAAGATTTTACAGTTATGAAGTCAAGTTTTCAGCCCATAAGGGATACAAATAACCACTCAGCTGAAGTTGTGATAAGCACCATGACTGGAGGTTTCATGAGGCTTCCACATGACAACAGCAAAACATCCCTGCGGCTCCAAAGCGATGGTGGAGTTTTATTTGGGGGTTTTTTTATCTTTCAAGGGCTCTTTACATTCTCCAGACCCACGAGATGAAACCAGCCTGGCCTGTTTCCACACACACACACACACACACACACATCCTCCAAAAACTCCAGATGAAACAGACCGACAGCTCGTCCCAAAGCTTTTTATCTCACCACCTGTTTTGCATTTTCAAAAGCATCTCGGAGCTGGCCAATTTGTCCCGAATCAACGAAGGAGAGAGCGCTGTGGAAAATTACTGTTTTCCTCTCTGATCCTCTGATTTGATTGACAGAAAGACAGACTTTTAGATTAGCAGAATAATACCTGTGGTCCTCTGATTATAGGCTAGATTTGGTGATACGGGTGTTTACAGTTTATCAGTTATTGACTGTTCACATCTAGATTTCTGAACAGGGTGCATTTTCTGAATTTAGCTTTTCATGCAGAGAATATCAAACTCAAGAGTTTCCCTAAACTGCATCCCTAAAGTAGACACCGGGTTAGACACCTTTGAGACTTTGGAGATGAACCTGTTTTATCTCCCTGTGAATATTTCCTTCTGTGCAAAGAGAATCTGTAAGCATGAGTGTCTGCACACAGTATGAGGTGATTTGCAAACTCTTTTTAAACAGCAGCTTGTTAAAACCTCAAGAAAAGGAGAGTTTTTATCACCTTGTTTGCTATAATAGTGCTATGCTCCCAAAAAATACTGAGCTTCGAGTCTGAGCTTTGAGTCGTATCCAGGAGACGAGCAGGAATGTTGAGGGTTAGTCATCGAGAGGCAAAGGACGATTCTGTCAAGGTGGCCTGTCCTCTTAGGGAGAATAATTATCTGCTTTAATTAAAGCACATTGTGTGTGTGTGTGTGTGTGTGTGTGTGTGTGTGTAGGATTGTGTTTGGCTGGGAAATTGAGCATGTGAAGATGGATTTGTGTGCATTCATGTGTGGTGTTTGTGCATGCATTAGTACATGTTATCGTTTGTGCATTCATGCGTGATATTTGGACGTGTTTTCTGTGTGTGTGTTTACATGAAGCAATCTGCTGGATTGTCTGTGTGGATTTCATGCTAGCATTCATGATAGCGTCACACAACGCTCGATACAACACAGTCATTTAATGAACGCTCTTATGCAGAAGGAATCACAGTTGGGACATGATTGGCAAATTCATGGAAGTGGAAAGAATGCATCAACCCTTTGCTGCCTCGCTGCAGAATCTGTCAAGGAGAAGTCCAACATTTTGAGAAACGTATGTTTGTTGTCCTACTCAGAGTCAGATGAGAAGAGAAGTCAGTTTCACCTCTGTGCATCCAGATACTGTGGGCCTTGGATGTGTTTAGCCTAGCTTAGCACAAAGACTGGAAGCAGGGGGTAACTGCTAGCCTAAAAATCACCTATCAACAGCTCAAACGCCGTCTTCTTTACATGCTTTATCTTGTGTATTTAAGAAAAAATGTCAAAATGAGACATTGTGGCTTCATATTTTGGAGATTTTGGAAATGCATATCTGTAACTTTTAACTGAGCTAGGCTACAGTAACTGTAGTTTATTGTGCTAAGCTAACCAAAACCTGGATATACCATATAGGGCTGGTGTCATGGTTTTGGGTTTGTGTTCTGTTATTTCCTGTTTTATTTTGAAATAGTCTCCTTCCCTCAAAAGTCTTTTAGTTTTGCTTCCTGTTTCTGATTGTTTTGATTGTTTTCACCTGTGTCTCGTTGTCTCCCTGACCCAAGTGTATTTAAGTCTGTGTCCGTCCTTTGTTCTTCGTCAGCTCGTCCCCCTTGCCATGTTGGTTCTGTCTTGTCTGCCTTTGGACAGGATACCAAAGAATACTTTTCTAATACGGAAAATATATGCAAAATCCCATATGATAAAATTAGTTAATGCCACAAATGATATTCTACTGTTATGTATTTCATCATAAAAAGTTTAAATGTTTGATTTGTTGATTTTCGTTAGTTTTTGGAATCACGAATAACACAATTTAATCGTATTTTGCACAAATATGAAATTTTGATGGCAAACAAGCAAATACTCCAAAATATCAGTGTGACTGAGTGTGTGTTTCAAGTTACTTAAAGTAAAATCAAATGTGTTGTTTTAACAAAGTATATTTCTAGTTTGGTGCTACAAACACTGTATTTATTGTAGCTCCAGGTGTGTTTGGTGCAGATGAAGAGGCTTGTGAGTGATGAACGGAGGAATCATGGTAAAGCTAAAAAAATAGGCAGACCTAAGGAGACATGTTTAAAAAGTAGTTTTGATGGTTTAATCCAAAATTAAACACCGCTATGAGCTTCCCGATACTTGTATTTGCAGGTGCACACACACAGTGATTTTCATTACATGTTTTCAGTTTTCATTTTTATTGAAACCTTCTGAACAGAAACAAACAGATTTCAGATCTGCGACCTGTCACAGGTGACACGACATCACTTAAGAATGTGTCAATACTCAATCAGCGTTCAGTACAAATATATAAACTCCTCGCACATTTTCTGTTCAGAGCATGTTCATGTTCCAAACAGACACAGAAACACTGCAGCAGTCACAAAACATTTTGAAAAGAAACTGAAATGAAAACAGTTGTAGAAATTAACAATAAAAGCAACAAAGATGATTGATTATACATTTATATACCAAAGACGAAATGCTTAAACACAAATCAGAGACAAAAGGCGTCTTTAAATTTAAATTTAACAAAAACTAGATATTTTCTGATACTTAAGTCACATTTCATTGATTTAACTGTGGTGGTCCGGTATTTTCCTGTCCTGAACCCATAAGTTTATAGGTTTAATCTGACTGTAACAGCTGAAGTGTCTTTAATTAAAACACTAAACCTCCTCCAATACCTCAATGTACCACAAGAAAATAATTACAGCTATTCTGTACTTCGGAGATGTTAAAAAGTGAAGAAAATTCCAACCTTACATGAAAAATGTGATATAACGGCGCCTTTAGCTGGAATTTTTAACATGTTTATTATTTCTAACATTTTTGTTCTATCTTCATCACATAATCTTTGATAAATCACAACATTTGTGTGTGCAACAATTTTATATCTGGAAAATATTAGATGCACTTACAATAATTGCAAGAAAGAAATTTTTGAAGTGTCCATATTTTTTGGTTTTTAGCTGGACAGAACATACAAAGATTCTACTTTTGACTTTTAAGTTTAAACTTTCTAACTTTGACAGATTGCAGCACGGTTACATCAGCTGAAATATGATGGAAATGACTTGCACACAAGAGAAATTCAAACCAAGAATTGTACACAAGAATAACACTGTCAATAATACATCATCTGTATTGTTCTGCAAGTATAAAAAATAGAAGTATATCTTACATAAACAGCTATACTGTACCTTTACTGCTTGGACTACTCTGAGTCATATGTAAAGTTAGCATTGGGCTAACTGTTTTTGGCAAGCTAATTACGACTAATGCTCTTAATGTTTGAAAGTATTAAACAATTTCTGATTAATTTTTACTCATTTTCTTATTTAAACATCTGCTCTGCCTTCTTTTGCAAAAACTGCCAGCGAGGCAGTCAAGAATAAAAACTGCCAGTCAGACATGGAGGAAAAAGTTGTTTATGTTTAAAGTTTGGCTTGCAAACAAAGGTCAAGATTGTGAGCACATTCAGCTGAGTATGGGGGTCAAATCAGCTTTTAAAGATTGTGGAAAGGTCAAAGTTCACAGTATGTGTGGTTATGTACTGCAGTGGTTGAGGTCTCTGATGTTGTCCTGAGGGTGAAGGAAAAACGAGTGGACAGAGAGATGTGGTAAGGGAAAGAACAAATCATTCAAACTGTAATTAGACAAGTGTGAGACAGGAAGAGACAATGTAATAGTGGAAGATAGCAAAAGATAGACAAAGAAAAATGAGAAAGACAGAAAGATATTTGTCTAAAGAGACAAAGACAGAAAGTGATACAGAGAAAGGTTGAGGTAGAAAAGCGATGAAGAAGAGTAAAATGAAAAAGAAAGCAGGACAAATGTAACAAGAGGCATAAAAAGAGAAAGAGGCAGATCCTCCAGACTTATCCGATGCCAGATGTTGTCCAACCACGATACCAATCCAAGACTCCAAACAAGAGACCAGGACGTACAGAGCTGACCTGAAGATCTAAGGCAAGGAAAGCCTAGAGATGTACCAGGTACCCTGTACTGGACGGTCAAAGGTTCGATCCCTGACATCAATCCCAAACTTTGTGTCCTCAATGCTGTCTTGCTGAACAATGAATGTTCACCAGCATCAACTAAACTCCACAGACGAATCTTAGGACCAAGAAGTACCGAATTCCAGTAACTCCCACCATGAACTGAAGAAGACAACCCTCACAGACTTTTAAAAAATGTTCTCCAGGTGGATGAAAATGTTCACACAGCGAAATCTCCATATCCGGTGGGACAGAAGGCGGCACTGCGGAGGGTATCGAGGCAGTTGACAAGGATTAGCGTGCCGGTCAGGTGCTTCCACCTCTTGGTGATGGGGTTCCTCATCTTGTCCAGGCCGAGGTGGAGCTCCTGGATCACATCTCTGTAGCTGTCCCCCACGTGGGCGGCCCACGTCAGGAGGAAGTCGTAGGCTGGCTTCCACATGGACTGAAGGGTTGGGACAGGGATCAGAGAGAGAGAAGAAAGAGTTTTTTAGCTGCAGAAGGCAACAGATTGGACAAACTTTTGTTGACTATGCTTGAAGAGGTTCTACCCTGTTTTCCCAACTTTCTAAAGGGACAGGTGTTTGCTGGTGTTCTGAAAACAACTGGAAGTCAGTTATTGTAGTTTGGCCCGTTGATTTGGCCTCCTCACCAACATGGTGAGCACTTGGAGCAGCAGCAGTGGCTGTCACACACAGCTCACAGAGGCAGTTAAGGTACTTTAAAGCCACCTGGTTGCTTTTGGGTCAAAATTTGCACTCCTTCTCAGAGTCATAACTCAGTCATATCTGAACACACAGACATGATACACATATTTTTAGATTCAGTGTGACTTACACTTCCCGAGAATATCAGTCAGTCGCCAAAGTCATCCATAATTCCACTTAGAAATTAAAGAAAAAAGAGGCTCTTTATAACTCCAGGACTTGCCTGAGAATCATCACGTTTTTAAGTTTTCTTCAGTATCAAATTAATCCAGTGATAGTTGTCTGTACATCCATGGGTACACTGCAAACAGGAACTGCTAATAGCTAATTCGGCATACTTTAAATGGTGCCAATTTGTCAAAATGTAAAGAAATATAGGCTAAAATAACGTGGCTCAAGTTGTAGCCCACAGCTAACTCGCTGACTCCACGGCATTGGCGTGGCAACATTATACTTCTTGTTTACAATTTGAAAATGTGGCGGGGGTGAAGTTGCCTCAATAATATTTTCTCAGGTCTCTCACCTCATTGTCTAATAGACCATTTTTGTCGCGATGTGGAGCCTCGTAAGCCTCCATCTGCTGTCTGGACACTCGAGCAAGTTTCTCGGCCAGTTCTCTCCACCGGGACGCCACCTCCACCGCTGTGGTCAACAAGACAAAATCCAGGACCAGTCTGGCAACCAGACCCTGGCAGTCCATCTTCAGCAACGCCTGATGGGGGAAAGAGAGACAGTCAGCAGTGGAATGGACCTTTGAATTGCATACAGCATGTGAGTTAGTCATGGAAGTTTTTCTTCCTCAGTCATGAAGTATGTAAAATCCATGTTTTTGCAGATAATCATTATAGGATATAAATATTTATATATGTATACGATTTGAAAAGTTCTGACAGATCCAACACTGGGAAGCTGAGTTGAATGGGCTGAAACCAACACCTACTGTAGACTGCACCAGTTTTCACCAGGATTGTATTATTTTTCTACAAAGTTTATATTTTGAATGATGAAAATAGCACATGGGATGTCTGTTTTTGGCAGAATATCTGACAAATCAAAAATCCTGTAAACCCAATATTGTCATTAAGAAATCCATTTCATTGCTTTGCAACATTGTTTGCAATGGCCTAATACCACCAAATATATTAATGGGATAGCTACCACACTGTAATCGGTATAGGAAAACCAGCCATCCCACAGTATAGTATATTGTCAAATTAGACCCAAACCAAAATGTGGTCAACCAAACACCCACAAACTCAATGATGGTCCACAGCAGTTGGATACAACCTTGGACCCAACTAGACCGAATATCATTTGAACCAAGTCCTCCCAAAATTCTGCTAATACAGAATCCCATTTTCCAGTCCAGTGGTTCCCAACCTTTGTGGCTTAAATCCCTTTAAAACAACAAAGTATTTATGTGTGACCAATCTCCATATGTGAGTGAGCAGTGATTTTACCCTCTCAAACAGTCTCATTTGAATTATTTTTATAGGCTTAATGGAGTAAAAATTTAAACTACTTTACAACAAAAAATATAGATTAGAGAAGTATAAAAAAATGCTAATTTTGTGTTGACGAAACATGTTTTTAGTTCTCTCCTATTCTGTTAATCATCCCATGATCCCTAAAAATATATCTGTTAGGAAACCACTGTTTTAGTCTATAGTCTCATTGAGATTTGCTTTTTGTCTTTCAACTGGCCACAAGGGCTGAATGGCAAACACAAAAGCTTAAAACATTGTTGCTAAAAACAACAACAACCTTGTTTATGGGTAAGTGTATGAATATAATCCTTACCCCTCATGTCCCTCAGGCTGCTGCTGTAAATACGGTCTTACTCAGCTAACCCGGTTAAATGAGGGTTAGAAAAAAACTGAGCATTAATAAAAGCAGCTGACTGGAAAATACACTGCAGGAAAGATTTCCTTTCTTTCCTTTTCTTTTTTTTTTTACAGAAAAGAGGCCCAATGGCTGCTAAGGGGTTTTCCTTTTCACCAAGACCAAAAAGTGCAGTGTGTGCATGTGTGTGTGTCCATCTAGAGATAACATTTTGGTTCAGAAAAGCAGGGGTCTCAACTACTGCAGTGTCTTACATCTTTACACACACACACATACAGTATATACACACACTTCAAAGTGATGCACTGTCCTGTGGTGATGCCTTTCACGCTCTTTGCAGGGGGAGGTTTTTCTTTGCTGCCAGCACCAAAAAGCCGCAAGAAAGCGGATACACTTTTTTTAACTATGACTCTAACAAGCTCTAACAGGGGTGTAACACAAGTTTATGGGGATTTTACTTAAAGATATTCCAAACTAGACTCAAAATCGTGCATAAAAAGCAAGAGGTTGCAAATAAATATCAAGCACGAGGCTGGCATGATGTACTCTTTAGAGCTCACACTCCAGACGAGATCACAGATGAGCTACATTAATTAGCTTTGTAAGATCACCTTAGTAGAAGCTGATGAATGGCAGCCAGTACAACCAATTAAAATGTTGGTACTAGAGTCCAGCACAGCAAAAACAGGAAGCAATAGAGTTGGAGATGAAATCCACTCTCTACAGCCGTATCGGAGCTGTGTTCAGTCAGTGCTTCCTGCTGCTTCACATTAAAAGTGTTCAACTGGTGAAACACGATGCTTTTATTTGAAGCAGCCTCAGGAAATATAATGTACAGTCATTTTCTGCAGTTTTTACTGCACCATGTTATGTGGAAAACCACAAAATCAGATCATGGTTGCTCATGGCACGATGGAAAAAGGGCAATTAATGACGTTCTTCTTTATTAAAACAACACAAAATCAACCATGAATTGGCTGAATCTTAAGTGATTACAACTTTAAATATCCTTTTGCTGGAAAATTATAAAATAACTTTGTCACTGTTCCTCTGTTCTTGTCATTCCAACTCCCATCTGAACACAACAGACTCCACACAGCGAATATTCAATTCATTAATAAGATAATAAGATCAGATCAGAGGTCAGTGTTGTGTTCAGCGTCGCGTGAAACTCTCATCGAGGATTTCAGAAAAGATTTGTCTTAATGGCCGTCAGACAGACAAAACAGCAGCATCCTGAATGTCACATGGTGTGATTCATCTCATCTGATTACTCACATTCACGAGAATATAGAAAAGTAAGTGTATTTCAGGTTCTGTGCTTTTATGTAAATCATATCAAATATTTCCCAGATGCACTCTGAAGTAGTATATGTGGCCCAAAAAATGTAAAGAATAAATTAAATACATTTTCTTGTCCTCACGAGAAAATCTTCAACTGCGGAGCCTCGACTATATTTAATGGAGCTCGAGTAGTTTCTACTGATTCAGCCTCTCTGTCAGTCAGCTGCAGCTTCAAAGCAACACACACACACACACACACACACACACACACAGTCTCCACCCTCCAAAACACTCTAATCTGAATCAAAAAGACTACATTTTATACAGATTTCTCTCTCTGTCGGTCACTCAAATTCAAACTCACGATAAGCGATAATATTTTGGCACAATAACAAGTTTCCAATCACACTGCTGTAACACTGAAATAATGACACATCAGTTTATATCTATAATATACAAATAAAACATGACATGACAGAAACGCTAGTCTGGTCATGAGATGAAAACCTAAACTTGAGGAATAAAACGACCACAGCTTATCAACTTTAAGCAATTTCCTTTCTAATTTATTGTTGGCCATGTTAATGAGCAATAACTGATTGATCATTCTTCAAGGTTTATTAAATACAAAATGCATGATTTCCTTCAATCTTTAATCAAGGAACAGTTGATATGAGACTTTTTAACAGCATTATTGAAGTAAATTAAGTATTTGAATTACAACTTACATACTTGTTTTCAATAGTTTGAATCATAAATTAAAGGCAACAAAATAATAATTATTAAATATTTGCTCCTGCACCTGGTGGTCTTCCTGTCGTCATTCAACAAATGGCCAAAAAAAATTTAAACATAATAATTCAACTTACAGGCTTTTCTGGAAGACATAAATTACAATAAATGAGACTAAACATGTAAAAAAAAAAAAAAACTTTTAGCAAAGTAAGTTACTTTAGCCTGTGCATGCATATTAGAGCTGGAAGTAATGATTATTTTCATTATCGATTATTCTGAGGATTATTTTCTTAAATTATCAATTATTCGTTCTTTCTATGAAATATCAGAAAAATGTAGAAAAAGTTCCTGTTATGTAATGTAATTCCCACAGCCGAAGGAGGTGTGTTCAGATAGTTTGTTTTCTTTGAACAAAAGTCCAAAACCCAAAGATGTTTAGTTTACTATCATATATGAGAAAGAAAAGAATCGTATCCTGACAGTTTAGAAGCTGATACGAGCAAACGAAAAAAATCAGGTGGATCAGTGTTGGCAGGATCATATTGCAGAAAGGGAGCGACAGAGGAGGAACCAGCCACAGTGAGCTGGTTGGATTCAGATGACAGCAAACATGCAGGAGGATGCTGCACCTTACAATATGTAGAGCACTTTAAAGAGAAGTGGTGAACAGGTCTATAATAATGTAGAGGTCTGTGGTATTATAGCTGTCTGTTTATTTATCTGACCATTGCTGTATGGCACATGATGAATTTCCGAAAGAACTAATAAAAATATCTGACATGTAATTAAGGTAAAGTACACCTTTTATTACACTGCTGCTCCTGGGAAGTGGTTCCCGTTGAAAACCACTGATCTGATCACGGCTGCTCAAAACACCTGCACTAATGGAAGCAGCTCAACTAAGGCTAATATATTATTCAATGTTTTTTTTTTTTTTCTTACCAGTAATTGATTAATTATTAACATCCCTATGCACAGGACTGCAGTTATGCTTTATCTTTTTGTGGAATTTGGTACTAATTAATGGGAAAACAGAAAGTTGTGGAAAGTATATTTACGCGTAATTTCACCAAGTACAGTTTTGAGGTACTTTATGCTTTATACCTCTATACATTTCAGAGGGAAATATTGTACTTTTTACTCCACTACATTTATTTTACAGCTTTAGTTACTTTGCAGATTAAGATTTTTCAAACAAAACATATAATCATCTTATAAAATATTACATTTTAGATTAAACTACCCAGTAGGTATACATAGACGTATAGAGTAGTCAAAATGAGCTCCATCTCAACCAGCGAAATGTTGCTTATATGTTAATGTGTCAGTAGTAATAATAAATAATACATACTTTTACTTTTGATACTTCAGGTACATTTTGTTTCAAACACAATTTTATTTTTCCATTGTTTATGTTTTTCATTTTATCGATTAATCTACCTATCTCTAGTTTATAAAGTAGTTAAAATGAATTAATTGGATTATTAATGATGTATGCATCATTTTATAATAATTAATAATACTTTAACTTAAGTCAGATTTTGAATGCAGGACTTTTACTTGTAGAGTATTTTTACATTATGGCATTGGTACTTCTACTTACGGAAATAAATACTGAATACTTCTTCCAGCACTGCACGAGACTGCAGAGGTCAACTCGCTGTTGGTTTTGCTCTTTTCATGGGATTTGTTGACAATAAGAAAAGTAAAGAACATCATCAGATTTATTCTTTAAAGTACAAAAGTTAAAACACTATTATTGTGGCTGCAGGTCACAATGTAGATGGATGTGTGCATGTTGGTTACAAATACTGTACATCAGTGTGTCTGTTGGCAAAACTCCATTTTAAGGCAAGAAGCACCTTATAATCCCAAGGTCGTGTAATTTCCATTTATTAGAGTGATCTATTTTTACTTATTTTCTCATCCTTTATCTTTTATCTTCTCTATTATTAACCGCAGCTCTGTAATAAAGTGAATTAACCTGGATAACCTACAGCGCACAGGTTACTCTTTCCAAACCAAACTGACATGATGAATTATTTGGTTTTGAAACAGGCACCAGACAGCAGTCCAGTTTATCTGTATTCACCCCCTCCCTCCTTCCCTCCTCGTCTCTCTCTCCCTGTCTGTCTCTATCTCGCTCTACCACCTGGCCAAGAAGCACTTTGGCCTTCTACTGTGATGTCCTCTGTCTGCTGATTCAGGCTTCACACAGGTTTCAGTCTAAATATAGACCCGGTCAGGCCAGGCCATCAAAACACACACACACACACACATGTCAGGGTTCAACACTTGAGCCTGCTGTCTGGAAATGAGCATGATGTGTTCAAATGCAAATGCAGGAGCTCCTGTACGTGCAGGAGAGATGTTTTGTTTAAGCCGGAAAGGATTAAAGCAGGAGACACGACAGGAAACGGGAAGGCGTTTGTGCTTCAAAATAAAGGTCAGGAGGTCAGGGAGTGCAGAGTCATTTACCTTCAATAATGAAATTTTAATCTCGAAAACTCTATATCAGAATTTTGTTTTTGCAGAAGTCATCTCCCTCCGAGACACATACCGCATGCTCAAGCTGCACCAGATGGAGGTCAAAGGTCAGTGTCTTGCTTAAGGACACTTTGTCAGCTATTTTGGTTCATTTACATGTCCCAGAGTTTAACTCATGGGTACTTAAAACGTCCCCTTTTTGACTTAATTCGAAACAGTTTGTTTTCAATTCTTTTGCCTTTTCAGGGATTCTGGATAATCCTACTCTTAAAACTGGCGAAGTAATGCAAGTAAACTCCACATATAGCAAAGTTGTTACATGTATGAATCATGTTGTGCTCTTCATGAAATGCCAGAATGTAGAAATGACTCTACAGCTGCACCACAACACATTTTCTTTAACTATTGCTCTGTTTCCGGCCTGGTTTTGGTTGATGTTTCCACATTATTAGATAACAGGATGATTACGTTCTAAAAATAGAAAACGGTCTGCTACTTGAGAGACTAAAGTGTCTAAAAAATATGAGATAGTAGTGACCTGCAGGAAGCCCCGAAGCAGACGGACAGACGGAGCTGACAGCTGACCGGGCGGCTGTCAAATAAATGAGCTTCGCTTCCAAAGGCGGAGGGAGGAGAGGTGGAGCAGGGCAAATGATAACACTGACAGGTAGAAAAGAGAGAGAGAGATAGAAAGGAGGAGAATACGAGGCAGGCAGGGAGAGAAAAACAAGAAGGAGAAAGAAGCAAGAGGGAAAGATAACACAGCAGCAAGAAGGGGCAGTTCCAAGAACAGTTTTTGTTATAATGTTCACAATTTCATAAATTCTCTTCAAAATCACAAACTGAAATTTTAAAATGCAGCTTTTGCCCTCACAAGTGATCTTTGTATATGATCACATGTGCTTCACTCTGCAGTCCTGGAACACAGCAGAAGGTCAGTGTTACGTTTAATGTGTTTCGAGCTGAGATGTTATATTAAAAACTAATTACCAACACTCCAATCAAGAAACGTGAATCACTGCATTGGTTTTAACATTTGTCAGATCAGAATTTCCTAAAAACATAAAACTGAAAATAGAAGACCATCGCTGTGTATACTTAGCAGATAAGATTCTTGTCTTTTTGTATCCCTTTCCACCTTTAAATATCTCGTTAAAAAAAACAATAAAGTTACATAATTTGTTTTCTTGCTGCCTTCAAAAATTACAACTCAGTCTAATTTTCTAAATCTTCAGATGTGGCAGAAACACAAATATAACTGTTCTAAAGAAACATTTAGTTCCTGACTTGTTTATGAGTTCAGTTCCTAGTTGGTATTGTTTGGTTGAAATGTCCCATTAGAGAAAACCCTTTTTTTTTACTCTTCAGACCAATCACTTCCTCTGCTGTGCTGACAAAATAGGTATTTTTCCAGCGACTATTTCAGCTTTAACAAACAGCCTCAGAGGATCTCATGTTTCCCAGACATTTCTAGTTTGTGGTCCAATAAACTTGCAGCAGGTCTGGATAATCAGGTTGGCTGTTAAATATTCATTGCTTAATTAACATGCTGATTTTGACTGGCTGTCACAGGGGCTCGAGGCGGCCGTACGTTTATAAAGAAGTCTAATTTTCCGAGGACTCTGCTCACTGCGGTGCTGTTACTGTTGGGTTTTATAACTAAAGGTTGTAGATGGGAATCTACAAGCTGGGGATTGATTATATCCCCTGCAGGAGTGATTCGCCTCGCCTCTGCATGGATCTATTATTAAACAACACTCTCCTGGCCTTTCAGCCACTCTCCTCCGCTGACAAGCACAAGGGACGGCTCTTTCATTTGTCCTCTGCCTTCGTAACTTGAGCCGCGGCGTTAAAAGATCTGCCGGGGCGGTGTCGGATGCCGCCCAGGCCTCCTGCTCCATCCTGATCAATGCCTGCTCACATTTCACATGAGAACACCTGTCGGCTAGTGTGGAAAAGAGGGGGAGATATGATGAGCTTGTCTAAGCCCTGAAGACAAACCATGAGTGCTTGTTTGCTGCAACACTTTCATTTTTAATGTTTCAGACAGTCCAGCGCGCCAGTTAAAGCCAGCGGGGTTCAGCTGAAATATCTCTCTGCTTTTCTTCACTTTCCACTTTTGTAGAAGCCAGAATTTAGATTAAGATTCTCAAAACGATACAAGAAAACAGACGTTTTTGTGGTGGTGCTGGAGACTACTGTTTATTTGTTTGTGCTACTGTTCAATAAAAAACTGGTCTACACAAACAGATATGTATATATTGGGTGATATTATTTCAAATATTGCAAAGAAAATGCCACAGTGAGCAGCAGGCAACGGGCTATTATTGCAGTTTGTGCACATCACCAAGATAAAATAACGGCTCTTGCTGTGCTATCAAGATGTGTAGAAAAAAAAACATTTGAGCTGTGTCAGCACAGCTTGAAAAGTCGCAACTGTTTATGTCTAGCCTTGGTGCAAGTACGCCCCCAGAGTTGAGAAATGCTGCCAAGTCTAACGAACAAACTGCTTCATGTAGCGTTTTGTAGCGTATCATTTGGCACCCGTAGCAGGCGCTGGACACATCATATAGACAGAAAAGGACGTCCGGGCTTGTGTAGCCAGGATCAAATAAAATATAAGTGCTACTTTGGCCATTTTTAATTAGGGCTGCCATCTAAAGAAGGAACTCACGTAGAACTAAGCTTCTACTTTTCTCAAGCAAGACGATGTGTACTAATTAACTGGATCAATGAAAAACATTCATTAACACAATGTTATAGAGAAATCTCTCTCAGTTCTTTCAATTTAAAGGCTAAGCACCAAAATAAAAAGGAAGTGGCAACAGCTTTATGGATCATGGATAAAGTGATAAATTGCCTAGTGAGCTAAGTGACTTAATCAAAAGGGATTGGAGGGTTCCTGCTTGTATACAATAGTAACTGAGGGATAATATATAAATGTGTGTAAAATGTAGCCTTTGCAAGATCTTTACTGCTTTACTGTGTAAAGGAAATCATTTATCTTCCCCTCTCTCCCCCACGACATTTTTCTCCTTTCTTTCTTCCTCTTTCATCTCCCAGTTATAGCTCAGGACTATAATGATCGCCGCTGTGAAAAGGTTGTGTTGGTTTCTGGAGCTCTGGCGCACAGCGACACTAACAAATAAGACAGTGGCATATGCTGAAGTGTTATTTCAATTCTGCCGCTGTGTGGGCTTACATAGAAAACAATTTAGACCATCCTCTACAGCTGACAACGTCAAGATGTTGAATTTAAGATGTAAAAAGTTTTTTGTGATCAAAAATCAAAACTCTTGATTAAAACATGTTTTAACTTATGCTGCCTTAATTAGAAGCGAAAACACTGGAATTAAAAAAATATCAGCCTTCTTTCTAAGAGTGATTTTAAAAGATTGATATCACTCTTATATCTGTACGTTAAGTATGGAGCTGGAGTCCAGAGGTGGTTAGCTTAGCTTAGCATAAAAACTGGAAGCAGGTGGAAGCACAGCCTGGCTCTGTTCAAAAATAGACAAACATATCTAAAGCTCACTAATTAACATGTTGTATCTTGGTTGTTTAATCCATACACACACTGTAAAGTAAAAACGTCAATCTGTGGTTTTAGCAAGGTCTTTATGCTAAGCTAAGCTAATCGCATGTCTGAACGCACAGACATGAGAGTGGTATTGAACTTCGCATCTAACTCTTGACAAGAAAGCAAAAAGCCAAATTGTCCCAAAATGTTAGTGTTGGAACTAAACAAAGGTTCAGGAACAAAGACACTTTGCTCTTATTCAGTATCCTGTTCTTACCTGCAGTATATATGTGTTTCTAAACCCTTTCTTTTCCACTTGTATCAGTTCTCATGTCTCCCCCACCAAACCCAGTTATTCTGCTTCCTCCTCTTTCATTACAGAAACCGGGGGGGGGGTGAAGCTACCTCGTCGAGGCATTGTCCCCACTTAGAGTCTCACTTACTGCGATCCACACCATGACATCTTCCAGTTTATACTCATCGATTTCCATTTGACCCTCTGTTTGTCCCCCTTGAGATGAGATTATTTCATCCCATGCTTTCTTAACACGCCTTTCCAATTAACAAATCTGCATACATAAGTGGTGTGGTACTCAAAAAAGGCACCTGAATTTGTATCTTGGACACACTGGCCTAACATATTGTGTAATTTAATCACCACGATGCTTGAATTAGACACTTTTACTTGGAACATTTCACAGATTAGTGTGGATTTGGGTGTTTTTGTCCTGAAAAAAAAGCCTCAAAGGATAAAAGCCTCATTATTAAGAGAACGCACTGAATGCCTTGTTTGCTAATCGAGGATTTTGAAGCCAGAGGTTCTCAGCGTAGGAATGTTGACTCACTGGACCTTGTTCCTGCAGCCTGATGACAATTTACTGCTCTCTGGGGAAAATGTCGCAGGGGACACACACATACATTCACACCCATCCTGGAGTGGTTAACAACAAGTACATCAGTAAACAGAGCAGTGACTTTTGCAGCAGAAAACAACAAGTTTTAGATGTGTCTGGACATAAAATCCAGGAGAAAACCAACCTGAGCTCTTACCAGAAAAAAAAATTATGCAAACAGGGGGATATTATATTATGTCCTTTGTCCAAATTCAAATAATGTCTTTTTCATTGTCAGACAAAGTCATAAAGACTGAAATTATTACAAGAGCTAAATCCCTGAAGGCAAAAAAGGTAAAAGATAATGAATAGTGGGGGTACAACGCCAACAGCTACATAAAAAAAGAACCTCATCAATTAAGCTCCTAAACTGAAGTAGGGCTGCAAATGTCAGGAAATAGTGAAAAATGTCCATCACAATTTTTAATAGCCCAAGCTGATGTCTTCAAATAGCTCACTTTGTCTGATCAACAGTCCAAATCACAAAAAAGATCAATTTACGATCACATAAGACAAAGATGATCTGCAAGCTGGAACCACAAAATGTTTGGTATCTGAAATGATTAATTGATTATCACAATAGTCGCCAATTAATCTAATCTAATCTCTACCGTTTGACTCATCAATGAATCGACTAATTGTTTCAGCTTTACTCTTACTATCTATTAACAGCTCGATCTTTAGAAGGCCATGCTGTGTGGCCAAACTTTGTGAAGACCCACTGTACTTTATTTCAAATTCTAGCACGTTTAAGTTTCTAAAAATCCCAAACATGTCAACTGAATTCTGAGACACCTGGAGAGGTTAACATGTGCTTTAATTTATTGTCTTTGCAGTCTTTTTTCCAGTAGTGTATTGCATGATGTGTGTTAGGACTGTAAATAACTGGACCAACAGTCCAAAACTTAAAGATATTCAATTAACTATCACTTAAGACAAATGAAAGCAGCAAATCTACAGAATGTTTGGCATTTTTGCTTGAAGAATGACTTAATATTTATCTGTTGATTGACTAATTGTTTGATGTTTAATTGAATTGCCTAATTGTTCCAGCTTTCATGTGTTTCATGTATTCATTTTAAGTATTTTAACCTCAAATAGATGTTAAACTGAGTTTTTGTCAAAATGCAGAATTGCATTGAAAAAGTTGCCTGCTGGTTTCGTCAACATTTTGTCAATAGACAATAAGCTTAGATTTGATTTGGTCTGAACAGCTTGCAGAGCAACACGTGATACTGAATGTCTGGCTGAGACACAGAGTAATGAAATCATGTTTTGGCAACGGGCCCTTTAACTCAGGGCAAAACATTATGTCAGGGTTTAAAATCTGTTGTTCTTTGTAGCTGCGTTCAGCCAGGAAACATCATATCAGAGGTCAATTGCATATAATGGCAAACCATACATGTAACACTTATGGACAAATGTATGTGAACAAATCTTTCCATCAAGGTCAACGAGACAAATATCTATATCATGCTTGGTGATGAAAATGTTTCTGACTTCAGAAGAAAATTGCTGGACTTCAGTGAAGGACATCTCAGTGTGTCCTCCTTTCATTTTCCAGTAAATATAAAAAACGGAGCTCAGAGGAGTCAAGGATGGAGCCTGGCTCAGAGATAAGAAAGCCAAGGCGCTCTTTGTGCACAAAGCAAGTTTAAAAGCCTCAGCAGCAGTTGAAGGTAGCTGCCAGAATAAAAGCCTTTTATAAAATATAAAAGCATGCCTGCTTTGCTATAGACTTGGTGAGATTATGGGGAGGTCACATGATGTACAGCAAAACAGGAAGAGGTAGTTGCAGGTGAGTTGCGCTGGATAACAGTGCAAGGTAAAAAAACATGAACAGTAAATGAGTAACACTCTCCTTTACCTTTAACAGTTGCTGTCAAAGTCTCATTTAGCAAGGCACTTTACCCCTAGCAGCTCCAGTGGCCGCCAGCTGACACCACACTGAGCATGTTGCTGCCACAAGAGTGCATGCACGTTTCATCAACTCCGCCTGGATAAACAGCAGTTGGAAAATGTACTTTGCTAAAGTACTTTTTGAATAATGGCGTCTGGCAAGGGAAATGTCTCGGGACTATTTTGCCTCCCCCAGGGTGCCGGCGCTGTCGGAGAAGAAAAAACACAGAGGCCGGCGTGCGTTTGCTTGACAGAGTTGTTTTCCGTCAAACTGCACATGTTTCGTTTTATTTCTATGCTTCCCTTTCCAGGATTTTCTCCTCCAACTCCCCCCGCTTCATTTTTCATGTGATGGCTGTTCCCACAGTGAGCCACCTCAAGCTGTAAGACAAGTTGTTTACCATTCATGTGACTGAGTATAAGGACTCAAATCCTTCCAGTTCATACACTCAGATTGTGTCACATTACTGCAACACAGGCTGATGTGGAAAGAAATCATGTTGAGGGCCAATGTAGCAAAGATGCACAAATCAATCTGATAGCGAGCGACTCTGACTGTTTTGGAAATTAGATTTTTGTTCTTTTTAGATTCAACAAAGCTTAACTAATGATGCAGCAACCATCTGAGGGACACTGAGTCTCAGGCTCAGTTTGCAATGTACATCGTTTGAGAATAAAAGCTGTTGCCGCAGTGTTATGGCAATGCCGTAATTTTCTTTAACATTTATCTGTGCAGTAAATGCTTTTGCTGACTATTAATGTTGTTTGAATAATATAACAGTTGGAAGATAGAGAGCAATGGCACCAATTGTAAGACATTATGTACTGTATTTCTCTGTTCAAGGACAATTCAGTGATTGTGAACTTGTCGTACTCTTTACCAATAAACAAAGACAAAACACTTGATTTTTTAGCAGCACCAATGGCAGTGAATAGGGCTGTGAAAGCCTATGAGTTGTCAAACAAAGTTAAACAAAAGTAATATATCGTCTGTTTCCAGCTTCTCAAATGTGAGAATTTACTGCTTGTCTCTGTTTTATATCATCAAATTGACTGAATCTGGATTTTGGATTGTTGATCAGCCAAAACAAGCAACATCGCCTTAGGCTCTGAACTTGCCGTAGGCCTTTTCACTATTTTTAGGGATTTATAGATAAATGGCTAATTGAAATTTAGACCTAATTTGGAATCACACAATGGGCAGCACCCCATTTTTGTCTTTGGGACTGTGATAGATTTTCATCCCCCTGATAACAACTTTAAAGGTCAGTTTTGTAGTTTCTACTTTTAGAAAAAGGGATGCAGCTTCACAGTTCCCAACTTAATAAGTCCAAGGCTCAAAGCCGCTGTAAAGCAGATGTTGAGAGAGTCCTCATTCCCTTTTCAATGTGAGCCTTTCTTAGCCAAAATTCATCCAAATTATTCATACTAATGCCTGCTCAGAAATCTCAGGAAAACACAATATGGGAAGGACTACAGAGAGACATTAACTTTACATAATACAAACACTTTTTTCCAACTTTTAGGCTTCTGCCAGGTCAGTGTGAAATGTTATCATTGTTACCAGTGTGTCATATGGCCTCCTGCGTTTGTGAAAACAGGCCATAAAAACAATGACACCATAAAATGAAAACATGTCTTAAATGTCTTGGTCTTACC
The DNA here is from genome assembly GCF_020085105.1 of Siniperca chuatsi. Taxonomy (NCBI): domain Eukaryota; kingdom Metazoa; phylum Chordata; class Actinopteri; order Centrarchiformes; family Sinipercidae; genus Siniperca; species Siniperca chuatsi. The sequence continues at coordinate 3,475,352 of NC_058065.1, read as the reverse complement.
ATCATGAGTTCCCTCTGGAAGGACTTCCTCTCCTTGTTCTCCACGTTCGTACACTCCTCTTTGAGTTTTTCCAGAACCGACGCCACCTTCTCCGGCTCATTGTCCAGCTCTGTCCGGCAAAAATAATTCAGTGGCAAATTTCCATACCCCAGGGCATCTGCAAACGTCCTCCAGTTGCCCACATTCTCCATTAAAACCGTCCTCACAGTTGCGTAGATGTATGTAAGAAATTTGCAAGGCTTCAGGATCTGCTCCAGGAGCATTGTGGTCGTTAGGTCCGGCCCACACCAATAAATGGGCTTGACCTTACCCAGAACTAAAACGTTCTTGGCATGGACAAGGCCTATCTTCCCCTGATAGTATCCAATGTACCACTCTTTGGTCCGCAGTTGCCCTCGCAGTTTGATTTTCTCCTCGCTGAGCAAGGCAATAACATCCCCCTTCTTGTACTCCAACAGATAAGTGCTCTTGTGCTGCCTGATCACTGTTTTGATCAACTTGCCGAATTTAAGGTTGATAATGCACCGGTCCTGAAACTTTGGGTATTTGGAAGTGACAGCCAGCGGTGAGAGGACAATCTTATCCACCTCTTTCTTTTTCAGAAACCTCCTCTGGCCCATTATCCTCGCTCCGGTCTTTGGCGGCGGCTGAGGAGTTTGGACACAGAACTGGGTGAGGATACAGTCGAGGGCGTCCTTGACTTGGACCCTGAGAGTGAAGTCTGAGATGCTGTTGGGGTTGTGTGATGTGATCATGTACAGCAGCCTGCTGACTTTCCCCAGTTTAACCTGAAATCCCCGAATCATCCCTGCACCCTCGCTCGCCTTCACCTGGTAATTGGACATGTTGGAGTACAATCCCACCTGGAGGTCCTGAGGGAACCCCAGCATGAACTGGTGCTTCCCCCACAGCTGGAGGGCCACTTGCGGGGTGGAGCTACCTTGCCGGCCTACCTCACTTACCAACAAAGTCTTGGGGGCGCAGTCATGTCCAAACATGGCCACAACTGTCTTGAAGGAAGGGTGGATGTGTTTGGGTCCATACACACCCAGAGTTACTTTCCTCTGCACATGGTCCCAAACAGTCGTATTGTGGCTGATGTACTGTGACTGAATCACAACAGCCACATACATACAAGGCTCTAGACTATCCAACTGCACCTGGACAGTATCCTTGTAAATGTAAGCATTAGGGACAGGCATGTAAGGCCCTTCTTTGCAGTCACTTCGAACGCAAAGCACCTCTGCAGTGTGACAACTTTCCTTCTTGACAGTTACCAATACCTTCATCTCCAATGTGATAAAGGACTTGGTCTCCATGTTGCTGAGCTTGATCTCCACCACAGGGCTGACAGTGGAGCACTGGTCATTGTTGAGCTCCAGAGGAGGGTCTAGTAAGGCTTTCATGGAGATCTGTTGGTGGTCTCCCTGGCTGACGTGGCCTTCGGGGATGTGTGCGCTGATGTGGGTGTCTGGGAGCTGAACAACTCCTCCATTACTGTCCAACCAGCACACGATGTTGGTCTCCACCGGCTGCGTCTGGCCCCACCCAGGACTCTGGCCCAGGGAGTCAAGGTCATGGCAAGACCTGGCTAGCTTTCTGTGGTTCAACCAAGCAGTCCTAAAGTCCTCCCTGCTTTGAAACTGCTCCGGTGAAGGAGCCTTAAGGCCTGTGAAGAATCCTGAAGAGGGTAAGGTTGGATTTGACTGCGCCTGCAGGACTGACAGTTCTGAGAGACTGTGGGAACGTTTACTCCTGAAGAATGGGTTATCCCTGTGAGAGTTAGGTACAACTTCTTGGTTTGGGCTGGTGGGGGTGGTATTGTTAATGTGGCAGCTGCTGAACCCATTGGTCATGATTGTACTAGTGTTAAAGTTGGAGCAAGATGAAGGAGATGCCAGTGCATCAAACAGAATAAGGTCTGTTGAGTTCCTTACACCTATATCTTTGCAGTTTTGATCTAACGGACAGATAAAGGGGTTCACAGAGAAGGAACTGTTGTTGTAAATTGGGGAGGGCTTAAGGGACATCCCTGTCCACTCCCCCAAACCTCCAAACTCCTTTGACCCATCCTCGTACCCTTCCCCGAGACTGTCAATCATCCCACTGTCGCTAAGCGAAGAGTTCCTGAAGTTGACCGGCTGGACATAGGCAGCCGGGATGTAGCCCATTTCCGTGTTGTTGTGGGCATACCACCACTCTCCACCTGATGTGTCAAGCACATAGAGGTGATCACCTTTGGAGAATTTCAGCGTGGTGAAGCTGCTGGGGCAATAATCCTTTATGGCAACCACTTCCTGTGCAGCTCCATAGGAAGCTGAAGTGTCCAGCCTTAAGGCACTGGGAGAAGGCACTGAAAACGAAAAACTACTATTAATGATGGTCTTTTATTTGTCTTGATTATAAAGCAGTATTGTAACTGGCTTGACCCTACTTTAGATAAGTGCACTCATTGGCTGATTGCTCAAAATACTGCTCATAATCAGACAGACATAATGGACCAGTTGCACTAATGACATGATGGTACTACAGACATAAAGGTTTATGTCCAGCTGGTTCTATGGTTCATTTTAACACTTAAAACTTTCAAGTATGCTGAAACAGATATCTTAAAACCTAAAGGCAGCCAAAATACCCCCAAAATAACTGAAAACCTTATTTTTAAATCATTCTGAATGCAACTACATTTTCAGATCACTAGGTAAATGTATGAGCAGATGAAGTGCATAATTTACAGCATCATTTACTATTTTTAGTTCACCTCATTAGCGTATATAGAGCATGTAAGCAAAGCTGTAATGAAGCGCAACCAAGTGCAAGAGCCATAGAAAGAATAATAATGTTTTAAAAAACATGACTGAATAATTTAGTTGCAAAAGATGAAAAGCACAAAATTAAAACAACAAATAATTTAAATTCTACTGATAGTGAGTGAACCCTTACTGAAATAATTGAGTCTTGTACCTTACAGAACACATAATGTTTTCCCAAGTTGTAACAGCAATTACATAAACCTGGTGCGGCTAAAGTGAAACACTTACCTTTGACATCACTGAGACTGGCTCCGGTGACCCCTTCACTGAGGTCGATGAGTGTCCCCTCAGACTTACAGCGAGGGAGGATGTGGTTGTTGTTCGTCATTCTAATAATTCGATGGGCAGCCATGGCCGGTACTTATCGTAGCATTCGCTCATTGAAAGCTTTTCATCTGGATGAGAAACAAACAAAGGATTTCATGGTGGGAGTGAGCAGCACATCTGCATCCACATGCATCTGCATTCGGGTGTTTAGCTGATTCTTACATCCAGAGAGACTTCCCAAGGCAACGCTGGAGTAGGAAGCTTAATTTTCTAGATCAGTAACACAGTTAAAGGCTACAAAGGTCGCTGCCGCTGCAGAAGAAAATAAGGTTGACAAATACCATTGAATTTTTGAAGGAACTCAGTATGAAGGATGTGCTGGGGAAAGAATGACTCCCGGCTAAACAGGAAGAGCTTTTCTCAATCAATGCAAAGACCATGAGCGTTGAACTGTGAGAGAGAGAGAGAGAGAGAGAGAGAGAGAGAGAGAGAGAGAGATTTAGTGGGGAGAGCAATTGAAAAGCAATAAAGAGATTTAAGTTCTCAGAGAAAGTAACAGTGAAGAAGGTCAGATACATAATGTAAAGCATGAGGTGAAAACATAGCATGCAAACCTCTCAGCAAATAACACTTTGCAATGTGTGGGCACCTGAACGTTACATTTGACACCTCTGTCCATACACTTTAGGCCCCTTTTTTACCTTTTCACCTCACAACCAAGCATCCCTCCCTCCTCTGGCTGTATATGCTGCACTGCTCTGGATGTTTTGAATATTTACATCTCCGATTGTGTCAACCAAGTTACCACTTTACTTTGTCAGACTTGAGCTGTGATTCAATTTGTGTTTGAAAACACACAGTCAGCAGAGGAATGTAATCTGATTAGAGAGGCAGCAAGAAATTGTTTTGCAGCAAAAAGTGGTTTCATTCAGTCACAAGAGACTTTATTATTCCTGCAGGATGTGGCGAGCAGCGGCAGTGGGAACATTTGCATTTGCACACTAATGATGCCATTTTAATCTGATTAAAGCAACACAGACTGTAGAAGCAGCCATGTAAATGCTTTTCACTGATTATCTTCATTAGAGCTTTAATGTTTTGAGCTGAATTTTCAAATTAAACACTGAGGATTTTGATTCAGATGCAGGTGTTTGTTTTCATAAAATACAGCACTGCAACACCACTTCGCTATGTTCACTAATAACACACAGCAAATTAGCTATTATTAGCCAGGTTGGATGTCAGAAACGACAAGAAGTGAATACAGAGCTTTTGGTCTAAATGATGAGTCTGATGTGTCTCTGAACAGGTCAGAACTTCCTCCAAAAAAGTGTTAAATTAACTACAGACATCAATGTAAACAACCAAAAATAAAGGTTCCTGTGAGATCTTACTGTATTACTACTAAAAAATTAAACCTGACCATCAGAAACATCTGTGTACAGACAGTTTTTCAGGGAACACCATGTCCTATATACAACTGTCTTCACTATCATTATATACATTACAAGGCTGTAAATTGGATTCATAGTAAACGTGTGCATCTCCAGACCCGACCATAACCACAACCCAAAGTACAGAGGGAGCGGGTCCCCTTCCACAGAGGCCGCCATGTTGCACCGCCATCTTTCTACAGTAGCCCAGAACGGACAAACCAATCACTGGCTCTAGATTGGGGAGTTTTGTGGCCACCGTAGTTTCTTCTACACGCTTGAAACGGGAGGATAATCCGAGCAGTATTCAAATGGTTGCAAAATGCAATTTCAACGCTAGATGCCACTAAATCCTACATACTGGACCTTTAAGATGAGGCAAGTGGGTTAGGGGTCTATTTTCAATATATTTCTTTTTTAATGTGATATGCAGAATTTTGCCATTTATTATTTTTTTGACAGCAAGCTGGTGTTTGTCTGAGGAAATTCTTTATCTGATGAAAACATGTTTAATTTGGTTTCTTTCACTTTGTTCTTTTTGACAGCAGTAAAATAGTCAAGTAGTCTAAACAGACTGAATATCACTACCCTAAAAATGAACCGCATTCAGTTGCGTTTGCATCTCAACACAAACGTGAACTGTTCGGATAAACACAGTCCAGCTTCACTGAAGGCAAACATACTCATTGCAGCTATATTATAGATACCACAGGATGGTACTCAACAATGAGTGGGGAGAAATTACTCAGGAAATCGAACTGTAGTAACCTGGTTATAGTAAAATCCCAGTTTACATAAAATACTTAAGTAATCAGATTTCACCCCTACACCCCACCTCTGCAGCTTTCGTTTGCTCTTCTTTAAATGAAGTAAGACAGAGTTGAGCACATATATCAATACTTTTGTCTCTCATGCCTCAAAAGTGAAAAACTGGGAATGTTTCAGAGCAGAGCCTCCTCTCTGGAGGTTGAGGGAAACTGTAGCAGAGCCGCACTCTGGGATGCAGAACATGCAGTGAAGAGAATGTGGGGCTTGTTTAATGGCTGCATCTGTTCACCTGGGAGCTCGTGCTGAAAGCAAGTCAAACTCCTCCGAGGTGACGTTTCATTTTCCTGCACCCTCTCTGCTCATCAGGGAGCATGTCGCCCGTCGATAAAACCCCTCCTCCCGCTCGAAAATGAGCACTCAGCTGCGATCAATAACAAGCCGGCAGACAAAGACACTGTCACCGGCTTTGATATAACACCGAAGCGAACCCCGCTGAATGCAGCAGGAGGGGAGGACAGCTCTGACAGATACTGGGGAAAAAAAGAAAACAAGGAATTGGAATCTGCTGTTGGCTGCCACGGAAAACGCAGCATGAGGTTCAGTTCAGAGCAAACTGGATTCCTCAAAATGAGCCCTGCAGATCAGAAAGCTGAAAACTTTTGTTCCAGGATTTGAGAAGGAAAACTGACACAAGCAATTATAAAAACACAGAAGTTAAATAAGACTGTGATACCCTGCATGCAGCCTTTTCTGAGAAAAAGACTTTTACAGGCAGGATTCTTTGTATTTTAGAGAGACTACTGAATAACAACACAAAGTATATACAGAGTTTGGGGAAATTAACTCCATTTTACTTTTGTTTTACTTTACGTTAGCAGAAAATGTTCAATTGCAGAGGGAGAAGAAACGCTAAGAAATAAGCTTTCAGGAGATCTCAGCAAACTGCTGGAGGGCTTGTAGGTTAGCCTTCCTCAAAATTGGAAACAGGGATGTTTTTCCCCCACTGGTGCATCAATATCCGAGTCGGTGAAATACTCTGCGTTATTAACTAATTTCAGTCAGGCTGACAGAGTGGAGGAGCGGTGAGGACGCCGGGGAGTCGAAGTTTAATTAGCCAAGAGTCAGCTGGTCCTAATCCCTGAATGAATGTTGCTATAATAACCATTTCCAGCAGCCATATGCTCACGGAGAGTTTATCGTTTTTCCATCATAGCTGTGAGCAGATTACAGAACAGAGAATGAGACACAGCACAGACCTGGCTGGAAAACAATCATGTCAAACCTTAAACTTAACCAATACTATGTGATATTAAAATTCAATCTACTGTTGAATTCCCTGTTTAGGCATTCAAACAGGCAGTAATCGCTGATCAAAGAAGAAGGCTGAAGAGCTAAAAGTGCCTTTAATCAAGATCAAACAAACCAAAGACAGCTTCTTACTCAGTCTGAGTCACAATTCCTCACTATCAGTTTAATAAAATGAAATGAAAACAACTTTAAAAGCTTGTTAGCTGATTCTACAAATCTTAAATGTACATCTGTTGAGAAATAGACGACAAACTGACAGTCTCTTCAGGTTTTAATATTAAAAATCTAAATCCTTTTCCTTCTGGTGCCGCATGCTGGTGTAGATAAAACCTCCAACATCTGATTCCTTTATTTATTGCATAATGTGTTTCTTCAATGTCTCCTGATTATGGATTAGTTAGATCTATATGGGCTCTTTCTCTTCAGTCCATTAAGACAAAATAAATTAATCACTGCAACAAGCCACAACTTTTCTGAGTCCTTCCCTACATTTTGTTCTGGCCTCTTTAAAGGGTAAAAACCATCAAAATGTCATCAAAACTCAGGTTCGTTTGACTTTAAACTCCATAAAAGGTCAGATCTTTCATCTATTTTGAAGGAAACGGAGTGCAGGCATAATTCAGTCCCGACCTCAGGGACAGAAACACATTGGGTCTAGATGAGTCCCTAACTGGCCGCCCTGTTGTGGCCTTCGGCAATGCAGCTCTGCTCCCAGCATGCACGTGGACGTGTGTTTACACCTGCAATGAAGCGGCGGTGAACCAGCAGAAAAAATGAACAGGAGCTCAGGGAAAGACTGTCCTTTGAAGTTTGTTAAAAGCCTTTGAAATTAAAAATGATGGGGGGAAAATGCTCACCTATAATGAGCAGTTTCACCTTACATTTTTGTTGAGTTCATTTAATCATACATGAGTTTAACGATTGTCCTCTGTGGGCTACTGTAGATGTTTTCCAGAAGTCTGGGAGTGAATTCTGCATGAGAACGCCACAGGAAAGGACTAAAATGCCCCCAAAATATCATTATTGAGTAAAAGATGTTCTCTAAATTAAGTATTGTCTTACCCTGCAGTAAAGTGCCAACCAGATTGCGTACTGTACAACCAAAACAAACAAAAAAGGGATCCCACACTGTCCGCTGAGAGGAATGTGATAAATCAGCAAGTTATTTGTTTCTTTGTAAGGCAAAGGACCCCTCGTTTGAAGGCATCCATGCACAAATTTTAAATAAAACTAAGTGCCATATTAAAGTTACCCTGTGAAGTTTTTGACCTCTGGTGGCGCTATGGACTTCCACTGATCAGAGAAGAAGAAGACTGCTACTTAGTAAACATGGATGTAAACAATACAGGTTTCAAAATCAAAATCAGCTTTGCGTCCCCTGCAGCCCCCACCACCACAGCCTAAACCGACTACCCCCACTCATTCATTTAACACAAATAAACACGCCCAAATGCCCGCACCGCCCCACAACCCTGCGGCTAATCGCAGCAACGCCTGCTTTGGTCTGACTTCAGCCTTAATGGTAGGTGAACTACCGGGGCACCTTGTGTCTTTTCTTTTCAAGCTCTCACACAGAGAAACATTATATTCCTGCAGGCTGAGACTCCTCTCGGATGGTCTCTCTTACTGTCCTGCTGCACCTTTGTGACATGTTCAGGGTTTTATTTTTTACTTTGCAGACCTGCAGAAATAAATAAGCCACGGCTTGGCATGTGGTCAAGTACATTAGTCTGAGGCGCTGTCTGCCCCGGCCGCCACCGTTCATCACCAGAGAAATTCATCCGTAAAATATTACAATTGCCCCTCTCTCCCCACAGGATGAATTTCCAGGTAAATGAACCCGCTAAGTGCTGAGTTTTAGTGCCGCTGAAGGAGATTCTTCAACCACTGACGGTTTAAGAAAAGAGGTTCGCACTCAGGAGATGGAAGTGGCATTTTGAACACGTCAGCAGGTCAACTTTAGGGCAACAGATAGTTTAACATTGAGTGTTTTGAATGCAATAGTTTATCTCTAACGTCTCAATTTCAGCAGCGAAAAGAGCAGAGTAGCAATTTATAAAGCATTAACAGATGGATGATGTGATAAAACTGTAAATGGGCTGGAAATGTATTAACATACTAAATTCAGGGGAAATGAAAAAGCAGCTAATTGTCACATTAAGCAGCATTTATAATCCCATGAAAAGGGTTTAGCATATTTTTAATTGATGTAATAATGTTGATTAATGAAGTCAGAACAAAAGTCAGCGTGGTGTTGTTAAATCATAATGGCTATGTGCTAATGTGATGCAGTTTCAAGCATTTAAAGGGACATTTATTAAAGTTATTAGATAATGATGATAAATTACAGCATCAGTTGGCCTTGTTTTCAGCTTGACTGTTTCAGGGTGTTTAGGGGAGTACAAATCATGTTTATTTTACATTATTATTATTATTATTATTTTACTTTACATTATTATCTTTTTCCAAACCGTGTTAAAGGTTTTAGATTGATTATCTGCCTTCAGCCATTGTTTTTAGTTCATGTCAATGTGTTGCAGACACTAAAGATAGAGCAGTCAATCCAACACAGTTATTTTTGCTGTGTGGCAATGTCAAGGAAATAATAGATGTCTGGTGAAAAGCACTGATTTGATGAAAATTAAAAAAGGACAAAGTCCTTGTCTTAGAGTCCTTGAGAGCACCAATGGGGCCAGTAATCAAAACGGTCCCTGCTCGCTCTGGAAACACTGGAGCAAGTGGTGATCAAACACCACCGCCAGTATCCACACACGGCAACTAAGGTAAAGCCAATATTCACTGTCTGTGATGAGACGCAAAACTTCCTCCCGCATGGAAAACTGGGTGCATTCACTACCCCGACCTCCACACCTTTTAATGCAACACACATTAGCAGCATCACACCATGACGCATAGCGCACACTGGTAGAAAAAGAACTAGTCGGGGAAAAGTACACAAGATGCCTTAAGGACACGCTACTTTCTGCACTGGCACTTCACGTTAGCTTTGGATGTGCAGAAATCGTGCGCTGCAGAGTCATCCAATATGAATGTAGTTCCTGGAGACACTGGGCGCTGGATATTCAGAGCTTTCACTTCTAGCTTTCAGCAGCAACGTGTACTCAGTTATAAAGTGTAAAATCATTCAGTGGGCAGTTTAAGCGAACAGTGCTTAATGTTTCATGTGTTTGTCAGAAGATTTGCATGTAAAATCTTGGTCATGAAAGTAGAGTCGTCAGAAAAAGTAAGTAAAGTAGTAAATGTAGCCTTTCCCTTTGAAATTTAGAGTATAAATACTCATAAAACAGAAATATTAAGTTCTAGCACAAGATAGTCTTTGAATAACTGTTTCAAACTCTGACTGAAGCTCATCAGCTGCTGTTCAGGCTTCAAATATAACACAGGGAGCTCAGGATAATTATATTCTATAATCAGTATGTTATATTTGTTAATGGGTTTGGTCTAAATAATTACTGTATAACAACTAAATAAAAGCTCAATACTGTAGAAAAAAAATGTGTTGAGGTCGAGTGTTTGTGCAAGTGTGTAAATGACAGAGTGATGATTCAAATCTATACATTTGCAAAAAAGTGTGTGGAGAGCAGTGGTGGAAGGTAACTAAGTACATTAACTCAAGTACGATTGTGAGGTACTTGTACTTTACTGAGTATTTCCATTTTCTGCCACCACATTTCAGAGGGAAATATTGTACTTTTTACTCCACTACTTTTATCCGACAGCTGGAGTTACTAGTTACTTTGCAGAGTCAGATTAATAATACAAAAATCAACAAATAATAAGTATCATGTATTATAGTATATATGTATTATTATAGGTTAAAGGTGGAGTATGCGATTCTAATGCAATACAGGTCTTTTTGTCAAATTCAGCGAATATCTCCATAGGGTCCGCTAGCTGTTCTCCGGAATCGCAACACCACCTTCAAGATAAGACTTTACTGAACTACATAATGAGCACTTTTACTTTTGGTAGGCTACTTTAAGTATATTTTCATGCTAAAACCTTTGTAGTTTTACTTAAGTACAATTTTGAATGCATGCCTTTTACTTGTAACTGAGTATTTCTACTTTTACTTAAGTAAAAGTTCTTAGTACTTTGTATGTGTGTGTGTGTGTGTGTGTGTGTGTGTGTGTTGAGCGGCCATTAATTACAAAATGGAGTGCACCTTCACACCGAGCTGGAAAACGATGACGTGCTAGTTTTCAGGCTTAGGTAGTTTTCATGCACACAAATCAGTTTGTGTGCATGTGTTTGTTAACAGAGGAAGAAGAGGAGAAGAGAAAGAAGAAAAAAAAAAGGATGACAGCGGGAGGAAGATGAAGGAGACGTGATGAAGAGGAGATGGGTGGGAGAAGAAGAGGAGAGCAAAAGGGAAGAGGAGAAAAGGGGATGAGGACCAAAATAACTGTTCGCAAAGACTTTGGAAGAAGAGGAATTAGGAGGAAAAAGAGGAGGAAGAAGAAAGTAAGAGAAGACAGTCAAGAAGAAAGGGAGGAGAAAAAGACAAGATGCAACAGAAGGGGGAGGAAGAGGAGGAGGAGAAGGAAAGGAAAGGTAGATAAGAAGCAGATAGAGAAAAGCTGAGAGGATGATACTTAAAGCGAGGAAGAGAAGGAGAAGAAGACAAAAAGGTGGAAGGATGAGAAACAACAGGAGAGGAAGAGGAAAAGAGGAAGTGAGGAGGAGAGGAAGGAGACAAAAGGGAGAGAAGAAGACGAGTAGAAGGAAGCATTAGAAGACGTAAAGAGGAAGAAGAAAAAGGAAGAAGGGAGGGAGAGGAGGCAAGCGAGGTGAAGAGGAGGAGGAAGAGGGAAAGGAATGAAGAGAAGGAAACAAGGAGGCAGCAGAAATGGGAATGAAGATGGAAAAACTAAAGAAGAAAACCCCACATTCCTCTTAGACCCACTCTGATGTGTGTGTGTGTGTGTGTGTGTGTGTGTGTGTGTGTGTGTGTTGAAAATATGTTGCGTTTAGGACACACACACACACTCAGAAAAACAGAAAATCGGGCTCCATCAAGTTAAACAGAGGGGTGACTGCAGGCTGTAAGACAATGTGTGTGTGTGTGTGTGTGTGTGTGTGTGTCTCAAACCTTGCGGCTGCCTGATAGCGAGAGAGAGAGGATTTTCAGCTTATCAGATGACCTTATTGGCAGGCCTGAGGGGGCGTGCGCGCGCGTGGCCGCGTGCGCACACGTGACAACACGCGCTAATTGTCAACTTATCATTTCCAGTCATTTTTCCTGCTGAGCTTTCCTCTGCAACCGCGTGTGCTTTTATGCCAATGTGTGAATATTTATACATATTAGGCTAACAGCAATGCAGATTAAAGAGATGGATAAAAAGAAGGGAAGAATGGGAGTAAAGGGAAGCCAGGCTTTTCAATTCAATTAATATTAGAGGGATATTATAGGAATATAACATGGAAATAAAGCACCATAAAACATACAAACAACGATAAGGCTCACGATTGGCTACCATAAACTCAGAATAAGCCATTAGAATGCCATTAGACCACTATAGAAAACCATTAAATGGCAGAAAATATTATAAAAAGTCATAATGTACAATAAATGTAACAATAAACTCACAGAAGACACATAATAACACCATGAAGACTCATTGTGCACAGCGATAGATAACTACAGGGATATCATGGGAATACTATACAGATTTTTAATTTGAGTGAAGCCGAATTCCTCTCCGCAAATTGTTCTGCTAAAATTAGCAAAAAAAATGAGCAAATGATTGGTTTAAAAGATAATTAGAAGTACTTAAGTGTAAATTTGATTGTAATGTGAACTGACCTCTTGCTGGCTGGAAGCCCGAACGCTCAGAGTAAGTGAGAACGTGAGGAATAAGAGCTGATGGAGAGCCCGCCGTCACTTCTTCTTTTTCCCGTTTTTTCTCGCGTCATTTGTCTTAAAGATCGAAACAGAAAACGGGGGAAAAAAAGTAATGAAAGGTTAAAATAAGATCTCGCTCCCAGTCCGACAAGTTTTTAATGGTCACAAACACGCAGACACGCCAGCGTCCGTCCGTCTCCGCTCCGGTCTGCCGGAGGACTGAAGGAGCTCAGCTCTGCTGGAGGAGAGTGGGTGACGTCACGAGGAGGGGGCGGGGCCACACCTTTCAACTACCCGAGTTTATGCAAGTAGCCTGCAGCTGAAATGAGATTAGTCGATTAATTGATTAGTAGATTGACAGCAAACTACTTTGATCTTAATTTTTCACGTAAAAAAGCTTTTTTTCTTGTAATAATTTTAATTTATTGTTAATAATGTTGAGGTTTGGTCTGCTGGTTGGACAACAACAATCGTCCTGAAAGGCGTCACTTTGGGTCACTGTGACGGCGTTTCTGACTATTTTCAGACTTTTTACAAACCAAACAATCGATCGATTGGTGGAGAAAAGCATCATCAGCTGCAGTCCGATACAAACCAGTTCACAACGAGCAATGAGTACTTTTAATACTTTAAGTACATTTTCAATGCAGGACTTTTACTTGTAACAGTATTTTCACAGCGAGGTATTAAAGGTTCTGAATAGTTCCTCCACCACTGCTGAATCACTGTAAATACACACGCAACAATCAAGTAATCTAGTACTCATTACTCTCTTTTATTTTCTGGTTCTGTTTTGTTGTTTTGTTTTGAAGGGATTATATTTCCCCCAGAACAAAGCGGGGGATCCGAACAGAAAACGGATAGACAGATGGACGGGTGTCACCTCATTAGTTCGACAAGCTGTTATGCCGTGATCAGACTACATGATATCAGCCCAGTAATGGCCAGAGCACGAGGAGAGGCACGCTCTTAAATTTACAGATTTGCAGCTACTTTCAAAAACATCACTTTTCCAGACCACAGTTATGGGACAAGAATTGCAACATGTTCAAAAAGTATCTACTTAAATTGAGTACTTGAGCTTCAGCACTAACATTGAGGCAACACCAGTGGTGAAGAGTAACTACATACATACTACATGTTTGGTGGTACTTGTACTTCACTTGTTTCCATTTTATGGTACTTTACACTTCCTTTGTCGCTACATTTCACAGGGAAATATTCACTACATTTGTTTAAGAACTACAGTTGCTTTTCAAATTAAAAGATTTTACACACAAAACATATAATTAGTTTATAAAATATGATCCAATTATACAGATTAAACTACCAAAAGTATATGAAGTAGTTAAAATTAGCTCAACGACAACATTAAAGAACCACTCACAGTAAAAAATAATGATCAAATACTACGGCATATGACACTGACAGTAGCCACTCCGCATTATGAGTACTTTTACTTTTGATACTTTAAGCACATTTTGTTTCTGATACTTCCGTACTTTTACTTTTAAATTTTGAATGCATGACTTCCTGTAACAAGACTAAGAGTCTAGCAGCACTGTGAGGTCATATGCTAATATCAGCATGCTAATATAGCTAGCATGTTTTTACAATTAACACTTGGCAATAGAAAATGACAATGCTAACATGCTGATGTTAAGCAGGTATAATGTTTATATCATGTTTGTACCATGTTTACAATCTTAGTCATTTGTTAATTAGCAATAAACACAAAGTGCAGCTGAGGCTGATGAGAATTTCATTAGTTTTGTAGGTACAAATTTAAATTTTGACCTGATGGTGGCGCTGAAAAGGCGGGGTATCCCCACAGTCATAGGGATTCATTGTCTGGGAACAATGTAATGTTGTGTTGTGTAGGATTTTGTGCCAATACATCAGTAGATGTTGAGATATTATATATATCACAGAATAAGTGAAAACTTTGACCTTATGCTGCTAGCATGGCTCAAAAAAGGCAACAGTAAAATCATTGGTGCACTGCAGCCAGACATTTTTAGGCAACAAATCAAAGCAAAATCCATTTTCAGGACTATCCTATATTTAAGGAATATGTTACCCCACCACATTTCCATTAGAGACACAGAAAATAGAACTAAAAACTTAAATAAAATCAAATTTTACAGCTTTGGTTGCTACTTATGTCTCCAGTATCAATGACGGAAATAAAACTGGGTACCATTTCCACAAATTGAGTATAAAAACAGCAAATAAAGGCAATAAACTGCCTTTGGAGTCGGTAATGATCAACACATTGTGTGGACTGCTCTCTGTAAATCTGTGTTGAACAGGCTCTATAAATAAAGTGGAGTGGAGTTGAGGGCTAAATGGCTCGTGCAGCAGGACGTTCCTCTGCTAATGAGCGCGGTTCATTGAGGTTTTGGTGAATAAATGCTGTCGGCGAGCTTAAATCCCCGACTGCTGTTGCACCATTAATAATATAATAGGAGCTTGTTTGAAAATGAGAACGGTGTTTTGTCTTATGCATGCAAAAAGGATGAGAATTTCACACTAAAATATTCTAAAACGTTCATTTTCCATAAATAATTTTCCTGGTGGCTGTTGAAAATCATGGTTGGAAGAAAAGGCAACCAATCATTGCATAATACATCACAGTTTGACAAAAGAGTATCTGATGGAGATTTTTTTGCTTTAAAAAACACTTAAAAGGGCTGTTTGAGCGTATATATATCTCTAATTGTTGTCTTCCACACTCAGAAAAAGCACCAAAATGGAGAAAAACAGCTTTCATCAGTCTAATAGACCTTCCTCTTTCATCTCATTGACTAAACCCACTCAAACGATTTGTCCTCTCCGCTGTATAAAGCTGCTGTCAGCGCAGAGGGGGAAGTTGTTCTGGAGCTGACAGCGACTCGAAAAGACGACAAGAGGAAGACAAAATGTCTCAAAATAAGCAGAAGTTCATAAATGCAGCCTCTCAGAGACGATTCCCTGCATATGAAAATTTATGGCTGTTGAACTAAAGTACTGCGTTTCATTGAAGCTGGAAACTGTTTTTGATGTTGTTCAGACCTCACACTGTAATTCCTTCCTCGATTTTTTATTTGGTTTATTGATTTTGAAATGACTCATACTTTATATATACATCTTTCCGTTGCCAGTTAGAAGATATTTCATAGTTAATTTGTTGCCTTGTTAAGCTGCAGTGACATTATGGCAAAAAAAAGTCTTAATTTGTAGGATTTTTCTTCACAGATCATCCATTTGACCAATTTGAAAAACATATATGTAGAATTTCATTTGTAACAGTAGTTACCTGAGTAAAATCTTGTGCGAATTGACATCACATATACATTTGCTGTTTATAATAATATTCGTTTTCACCGTCCTGTGTGAGTTTTTTTAATTTTGCAGGTTTTTTGACATGTTGGCTGTTTGAAATCTATTAAAGTCACAATGTACTTAGTGAAACACACAAGCATTACAGAAAAGAAAAGTCTTCATCTCAGGCAGGGTCATTTTCAGGTGTTTGGATTTAGACACCAGTGACAGCAGTAGAAAGGGCCGTGTTAAAGGCCAGCTGTCACCCTGCAAAGTCAAAAGTCCTGACCTCTGTTACTTTCTTTGCCTCATGGGTTTGACGGAGATGGTCAAGTGTTTGACATGTTCACCCAACAAGTTCCACCTATCAGTGGGTAGGGCATCCTATATGTAGCCTGAGAGCCAAAAAACCCCCATAAAGTATTTGCTGTTGCTCCTTAAGCTCATTACTAAGATGGTAACAACTGAAAAAGTGGTGGAGGGGGACAAAAATAGGATTTTGAAAAGTTAAGGCCTCAGTATGCTTCAAATTAATTGGTTCTGATCACGAGTGATGCCATTGTATTCCCAGAGATTTTTGACTTCTAACCTCGACCCACTAAATCCACCATGAAATACAGAATATCAAATCAAACACTTTAAGATGCCTGAATTCAGTGACCTCAAAGACATCAAACACGCAACCAAAGCTGAAATAAAACTTTACTTGATCTGCTCTACCAAGGAAAGTTGTAATATTATACCTCTGAGGCAGCATGTGTTGCCTTTCTGCTCCCCCTCAGTCATGCCTGAGGGAGCTTTTAAAGGCAGCACCCAAAGATTTCCAGCAAATCAGCTACTTAGACCAACAGTTGGAGAAACAGGAGAGAAGTAACTCCTTTTAAAACTGCAATTAAAATGAATCGTCCTACTTAATCACGTAAAAATCAGGTGTCAGTGCAGCCTCTTAGAGAGAAAGTGCCCTTTTTCTGGTTCCTGTTCCACAGCCTGCCCTGCTGAATAGATATATTGACTGAATCATCAGATAGAGAGACTGGTGCTACCGGGCGATGTCCTCTACCCTCCCTACTCTTCTTGTTTACTGCTGCAGTGGCGAGCACTGCGTGGGCACCGAGCCTTTCTATAGTGAAAGAACGCACTCATACACATGCATAGGCACTTGATAGTCAGCGCAAGTCAGTCAGTGTGATGAGTTACTCTAAGGCAGACATCAGGAATGTGGCCAAACAAAGTATAAATGTACTGTTAATTTTCATTTTATATTGATTTTGTTGGATTAAGGAATTGCTTGACACTATTTGGCAAGTAGGGTCTATCTATGCCTGAGCTATCGTTAGCGTCGATACCTTTTGCTAGTGATGTGGGAATCAGTGGAATATGGACGAGTTCTTGAGTCTTCACTTGGACTCGGACAGTTCAATCACATCCCAAAAGCTGTAGGATGTTAGAAAACATCCGGCATCTCTCTACCTTTCTTTTCGTACACAGAGTACATGATAAATGCTACAGCAGCTTCAGATAAGTGAAAGCTCTGTGATTTATCTGACCGCCCTCCACATGCTTTCTGATTCTGCCCTGACAGAGGCCAAGAGGGGATATGATGGATATCTGCAAGACGACTTATGAAGTGACTGGAGATCAGTGAAGGGCTCTGATAGCCATTCAGGAGGACGGAGTCACCTTG
The DNA here is from genome assembly GCF_020085105.1 of Siniperca chuatsi. Lineage (NCBI taxonomy): Eukaryota > Metazoa > Chordata > Actinopteri > Centrarchiformes > Sinipercidae > Siniperca > Siniperca chuatsi. The sequence continues at coordinate 3,457,910 of NC_058065.1, read as the reverse complement.
GACCTGCACTTTTGGAAAAGGATTTCTCAAATGTTTTCACCATCTCAGGCTCAGAGGACCATCAGCTAAATCAAATAGGCTGAAGTTTTCATTTATTTCACATGACGAAAAGCCTGATTCAATTCAGCAGACTGAAAATGTCCTCCATCTTGAGCATGAAAGTATATTCTTGACCTTAGAAACAGTTGAACCGAACAATCTCCATCTCATACTCCATCCATTCATGAAGACCACAAGATGTGGCTGAAAACTTTGGAAAGTTTGTCAAACCTCCTCTAGCAGTCTTTACAGCAGTTCAGGGGGGCATAATCATTTACTTTTCTTTCCCTGGAAGGCTTTTTTTGTGGCCGTAGTGCAACAGTAACAATTAGTTGAGTAAACGATTAGTTGATTGATTAAATGTCAAAGTCATTCATCAAAGGAAAATGTCTGATGTCTTAAATGTGAAGAATTTCTTGCTTTTCTCTGATTATGTTTTCTTACTTCTGCAACAGAACCGGGCAGTTTCCAGCTCCCTATATCTGATCACCCTCACCCTGGCCCTAAACCCAGTTTGGTAGCTTGTATCCATGATCTTGTTGTTTTGGTTATTACCCAAAGTTTCCTACCATAGCTGGGGGTTAGAGCATAGATCAGAACTGGTAAATCTGTCTGGTACAACCAACCCTGTCTCCTAATAAGACTAGGAGGCTACAGTCATGCTAGCAGCTCTGTTAGACTGTTCTATATGAACTATGTTTGAGCTAAATGCTAATGTCAGCATGCTAACATGCTCAGAATGACAATGCTATCATTCTGATGTTTTGCAGGTATAATGTTTACCATGTTCACCAGCGTGTTAGCATGCTAACATTTGGTAATTAGTACTAAGCACAAAGTACAGCTGAGGCTGATGGGAATGTCATTAGATTCTTTGTCATTATTTTGTCATAAACCAAAGTATTGGACAAATTATAATTTTGAACTGATGATGGCGCTAGACAATAAGAGCATTGCCAAAGTGAGAGCAATTCATCCTGAGGGGGACATGACTGTGTGTACCAAATCTTATGGCAACCCAACCAGTAGTTGTTGAGATATTTTACTAAAAAACACAAATTTCAACGTCATGGTGGTGCCACAGGAAAAGTCAGGGGATCACTAAAGTTGGTAGGATTCATCCTCTGAGGACCATGAATATTTGCACCAAATTTCATGGCAATCCATCCAATAGTTGCTGAGATAAGGGATAAAATGTAGATCGACTGGTAAATCGAGAGCTTCGTCTTCACCTCGACAGTCCAGTACAACACAACCTTAAACTTAAACTCCTTCACTTGGTGCAGAAACTCACCCTCAACTCAAATGGAGCAGTCCCCTAAAAATATGAGTCTTCCTAGAAATCGGTCAGTATCTTGACAAAACCCTGCATTTATATAGATGTATTGTTAAAAAATGTGCTTGTATATGATCGTGAAATGAAGCAAAAAATATCCTATAATTCTGGAAACAAGTCGGAAATACTGTAACTAATTTTGTAAGACTTTTGAAAAGACTTTTTTAAGACTCGTGACTTGTTTTAATGGATTTTTTTTTGCAACAGAGAGTTTGAGTTGAATGTTTGGATGAACCTCCGTTTGGTGGCGTTCGCCCCTCAGAGGTGGTCGAGGCCAACTCGTCGGAGCGCTGTGCTCTATATTTAATACCCTTTACTGGTGGCGTGTGAAGGAAAAAACCATCCCGACTGTGTCAAACTCAGCTGCAAACTGCCCCAGCGACTGATGGAGGTCACAGCCTGATGAAGCCAACAGAACTACATCATCAGCAAAAAGAAGAGTTGTGATCTTGCGGTATGTAGATGGTTATTTTTTAATCATATCACCACAGAAGAAGATATGTTTTCATAATAAACCTACCAGTGGATGATCTGGTTTAATAGATACTGTTTAATGGAATTCCACAAGACCAGTTTGTGTTTTAATATTTGTATATTAAGCAGATTTCAAGAATATTAACCATCTAAGACAAAGAATAAACTCTAATTAAATATTTCACAGTCAGAAATGCAGACGCCTCCTGAGAAATTTGGCACCAAAAGCTGGGAGTTTGTATAAAGAGGTAAATGTTTTCCGTTGAACACGACTCACTCAAGAGCGGCCGTTGCTGCCCCGAAGTTCAGCTCTTATTAGAGGCTCAGACTGGATTTGACGTGTCTATTCATCAGGGCTGAATGGGAACTGTGGGATCTGAAAAGGGGCCTTCTATTCACTGCTTCATCAAGACCCTCGCTATCAGCCCAGCCCGCTTTGCATCAGAATAACTGAGCGTTTGCTTGTCAACCAGGTTGGTTATGGGAAGAGACACCAGGAATTTGGTTTATTTCAGATGCTTCCTGAATGCAAATACAGGAATCCCTGAAAAGGTGGCGGCAGAGAATTTGTTCTAAATGGCAAAGAAAGAAAAAGGTTGCAGATATTTAGTTGAAGAGAAGGATTTGCATTGTTCCCAAACAACATGAACTATGGTAATCCTGTCGTACATGCTGTGGGAATCCTCAAAATATCATGCAAGTTCAAGTAAGTTTACAGGAAACTATAAATAATGCATTATTGAGTATCACAGAAACACCGAAAGTACATATAAACATATTACAACATTTTGTTACTTGCATGAATGTACATTTCTAAATTCCTGCCAATTGGTGGTCAAACATTTGTCTTAAAAACCTTCCCAGGATGATCAGAAAGTGCTTTCTTCCCTCTATACAAAGTGGAAATGGAAAACAGTCAGGATTTGTATCATCATCTGTTTGGCTACCAGCTGACTTGTAATATCTAATCACATTCATGCAAGTGTACTAGGCTTCCTTTGTAAACTGTCAGTTCTCACTATTTATTTCACTGCCACTGCCGATTGCTGCAGCAGCTCCCTGTTTTGCTTAGCTCTAACTGTAATGTATGTTAACAGCTACATATTCTTTGATTCTTTACCTTTACAGTATGTGTTCGGAGGGATTCGTTCTCCCAGCAAATTCCCTGTTGCTGCTTGGATTCTCTGAAAGTGTATCTGTATAACCTTTTGCTATAAATGGTCAGTTCCTTGATTTATGTTTATCTGACTGTAAAAGTGTTACAGTCTGATGTTTTGGTTTTTGTTCTTTATTTAGTGTACAGCTTATTGCTATACATATGAAACAAGAACTCAGTTGTTATAATTGTAATTGTTTTTATATATTTTACATTTGCTATTGTCTTCTTATATCTGTAAATTGTATTCAGACACCTAATATGTAATTAATAGTATATTTTATATAATATATACATATATTATACATTATGTACTTTATTTACTCAATATTGCTACTTCTGTCTATGTTGTATTAATGACACCTATTGCATGCCTCCTCGTCCATGGAAGAGGGATTCTCATCTTTTGCTCTTTTCACTGTTTTTTCATATTAAAGGGTTCTTTCTTATAAATAAACTTACTTGTCAGCTGAGGAGGAACGTTTGCATCATTTGCAAACTGCTATGAACCCAATAATGATATAAAACATATTAGTGAGATTAGGGATGATACAAAAAACACTTAAAAGTACAAAGTAAGTACAAGTAAAATCACAGTAATCTGCATTATTGGTGCCAAGGTACTGCAAAGAACAGTAATGTTCAGTATGAAATTGCAGGAAATCTGGAGTTTTTGGTGAGAGGACAGGAGGCTTCTTCTTCAAGCACTCTTCTTCTTCCTAAAGTATTATTCTACTTCCTCTTCTCCCCAGCCCATTTCTCTTTCTCTCGCCTCCATCTGTCCGTTTACTACATCTCCACACTTGAGGCTGCACAACTTGTTCACAGGAAATTACTTATTCATCATTTCCTCACTTGCAGCAGTGGGAAAAGGCCATGGATTAGCTGCCTGTATCTTCAGGGCACACACACACACCTGAAATCTGTAGCCTCTTCTGTCCATAGTCAGCATTTTCAGGATTTAGTGTTAATTCCTGATGATAAATTTATAAAATTAGCATTTATAAAAACCATAAATCCCTGCAGTAACCCTTAGGTTTGGTCAATGGTCAGTTTCAGGAAAAAGCTGATAATTTCTTGTGTTTTCAGGGTGTCTTTCTATAGCTTGCTAGCTCTTTTTATTCATGCTCCTGATCAGACTGCAAATGAAGAGCAGGTTTATTCCAAACTGAGACATCCATCCATCTGCTGTTTGAAATACAGAGTATCCCACTCTGACAACACGATGAAACCAAATGATGCTACTTTCTGAAGGGCGGCCTTTAAATCCTTAAATCCTCAAATCCCTGGTTACTAAATGATTACCATTTCACTGCCTGGATCCTCTGCACCAACCACATTTCTACAGCATTCATCTTCTGCTGCTCTGATCCACAGAAACTTGCAAAGAAAGCGAGCAGGAAGGGAGTTAGAGTTTCGCTCAAGGACACCCAGACGAGATACAGGATGATCAACGGAGGGTAATGATGTCTTCCCGTCACAAATGGATGTACAGTGTTTTGGCAGCAGCTTCAAATGATACAAATTCATCTTGTAAGATGAAAATGAGGGACGTCTGTTATTGATGGGGTCAAATACTTTAAAGCTCAATTCAAACTCTGAATAGTTTCCTAAAAATAGATAGAATAACCTTGTAAATGATCATTTTAGATGGAGCAGTTTTAATATATTTGATAGATGGATATATACAGCTCTCCATTTATAAAAGCTGCTCTGAATAACTCACTGTTTCTGCAGCAGAGTGAAGCTTTAGATTATCCTTGTTTGTCTTAGTTAAAGTTCAGGCTCTTTCTTAACATTATTTTGCAAATGGGTTAAGGTTTGGTTAAGTTTAGGCAACTAAAACTGCTTATTGGTTTTGTTTTTTTACTTAACAGGTTGAACAAACAAATAAAGAAAACAATAAATAATAAATAAGAGTCAACAAGAGTTAATTCTGTGCATTGAGAGGTTTGTGGTTCTTTATATAGCATAAAGAAAACAAGAGACATTGGACAAACGGTGGGGATTTACAGAATTTATGCTGAATATCCAACATCGCCTTGTTGATGCCATTTTCTGCCATATGAGTTGCCAGATTGCCATATGCAGCTTTAAATTCATGACTAATATGAAAACAATTGGAAAGAAGAAATGTGTATTTGACTTTATTACTACAGTCCTAATCTCAATTTCTGTCATCACACATTTGTGGATATTGAAACTGTTTTCAAACATAATCTTCCTTCTGCCAGGTGCGCCGCCAACAGCTGCCGAATGCAGCTTTGCATCAACTTATCATGTTTTATATGAAGAATTTGGGTTAAAAATGTTGGAGTAAAGTGGCTGTAGCTTTAAGACGTATATCAAATTTATTTTTAAAAGGTGAAATCTGTCTTTGACTGTGTAGTCCACTCCAGTCTGAGGCGATTACTTCACTGCAAAGACAGATTTACAGCCGAGGGCTAAATCTCATCTGGAGCTTCACAAATGACACCCAGCAATCGATCAGTAGATGGATTGATACAGAGCGTCTGCCCAGGTAATGTAATTCTGCATTATAGAGCTGAATCCTCTGCACGGTCTCCTTTTGTAAAATCATTATCTCTGAACCCTCGCCCACTGTCGGCCACTTCAGTTCAGCACCAATTACCCACAAACCCGCCTGTCCGCATGTTTCCCATGGCAACCTGAGCTGTCCGAAGGGATCGCCTGTGAGAGTTTAAAAAGGTTTCTGCAGGAGTGACCAATTCCTTGTTATAATTCACAATTTTTGTTCATTACCACAGTTATTAAACGGTCTAATTTAAACGAGTGAATTACAGGGAGACAGACAGATGTGTGTGTGTGCTCTGTCAAGCCAAGGAAATAGCACCTTTAAACAACATGAAGTGCTTCACATAAAGCATAAAAAGGCATAAAGACAAGATATAAGAGAAACAAAAGGCAATATATAACGGCACTGAATTAAACAGTTCATTTCAGTTAGTCTTAGTTTAGCGCAGAAGTTCATCTGTTAATCAAACTAAGTATCTTCCAAATTTGCAGTGTTTTAGCATGAAGTTCTCTCTTTTTGTTTCCACAGAACTTAATTCATTCCTACAGAAAAAATATCCGTTAATGAAGCTTTCTGGTTGCTGTTTTTTTAATTAGGTATCATAATTTCAGTTTTTATAAATTGTGAGTATGATTTTACGCTCCCAAAAGAATTAATGTGGTCTAAGTCAGGGGGGAAAAAAGGAAGACCTGGGGACTCAATCAGCTGTTCCCGGGGCGAAGGGCCTCTAAGAAAGCTGCTAAAGGAGTTTATTTAGTGTGTATGATGGAAAACAAAGAGATTTTATGCACTTTATGGCCAAAGTGCCGGTTTACACTCAAGCGTCTCGTATCCAGAAAAAATCCAGTCCAGAAGGAGCTGAACCTGCTCTGTAATTGCCGAAAACGCCAGAAGAAGAACAATATATCCACTTTAGCAATTGAGTTACAACCAGTGGTGGAACATAACTAAGTACAATTTTGAGGTACTTGTACTTTACTTGAGCATTTCAAGTTTAGGCTACTTTATTCTTCTACTTCACTACATTTCAGAGGGAAATATTGTACTTTTTACTTCACTACATTTATCTGACAGTTTTAGTTACTAGTTACTTTACAGATTAAGATTTTACAAACAAAAACAAAACATGTATATATATTATATATAAATATATATATATATATATATATATATATATATATATATATATATATATGAATATGACAGTGCTAAAGATTCAACTATCCAACAGTATATAATGTAGCAGCTGTAACATTAAAATGCTGCTTATGTATTAAAGCATCAGTAGCTAATAATATTCTATAATATATTTAATAAAACAACTCTTTGAACGGGACCATTCTGCCCAACAAGTACTTTTACTTTAATACTTTAAATGCTGTTAATCTTTGACTTAATACAAGTGAAATCTTGTATTTTTACAGAACAGCATTGCTAAGTAAAAGATAAGAGTACTTCTTCCACCACTGGTTACAGCAATAACAGTTTAGCTAGCGTTAGCTAACTAACAACTATCCTTTAGCTAATACAAACACACCTTTTACACCTTTTCAACATCTGGCTGGAATGTGTCATTAAATACTACCTCTGTGTCCAAACATCTCCATCTATTAGCCGTCCTGCTCACTCAGTCTGTGTATACCGTGTTTGGTCCAGAAGTGAATTAGCCATTTAACCTTTTTAAGGAGTTTTAATTGCCGTTTGGCCTTCCAGTGGGTTTCCGTACTTCACCAGCTCACCCAGTTAAATGAGATTTATACGACTTCAGGAGGCCCCTGCAAATTCCTCTGCAGGTTTAAACAGCCACACACACTCACACGCACTTCTTCTGAGTTTGATGATTTCCGGTAGTTACATCGAAAGTGACTGGCCTCGTAAAGTGGATGCCTTGTTTCCTCGGCAGCTTCATCAATCATGGCTGATAATTATGATCGATGGGGGAGGAGCTCGGGCAAATGAAGGCCGAAAAACATTTAGCCGAGCTCAGTGAGCAGGTGTGAGATTAATGGCGACAAAAGTGAGAGAGGGTGAAGGTGCACCGTGTAGCTTTTTAACATCAGTAAATCATTACCACATTAATGCTGAGATGCCTGTGTAAGTACTGTGAACTGAGCAAACTACATTTTAAAACTTTTTTATGGTTATGTTCAGTGGAGGAAGAAGTATTCAGATATTTTAAGTAGCAATACTACAGTGTAAAAATACTAAAAGTCCTGCATTCAAAATCTTTCTTAAGTACAAAAGTCAAAATATACCTAAAGTACCAAAAGTAAAAGTTCTCATTATGCAGATATATTCTGATGCCAATACTTTTGTACTTTTACTTAAGTACGATTCTGAATGCAGGACTTTTACTTGTAACACAGTATTTTTACACTGTGGTATTGCTGTTTTTAAAAGATCTGAATACTTCTACCACCGCTGTAGGCTACTTCAGTACTAGTACCACTGGTTATGGTGGTTATGTTTAGGCACTCACAGCTCTTGGTTAAGGTTATTTTTTAATACAGAAAATGTCCACACTGAGTTGAATCACGAGACAAAACGTGACTGTTAACCGAACCACAGTCTGGATGCGAACCCCGGTCTCTGCTATCAAACTCCTGAACTCCTTTGTATGTCCGCTCAAGGACAGATGAAGATTAAATCGAGCAAAAACAGGTTGTTTTTTTACGAGAGCATGGAGGCTTAAAACCTCCTGAGTAAAGCATGATTGTACTCAGCATGATTTCATTCTCCTGTGTGTCCGTGAAACATCTCAGACAAGATTTTAAAAATATAAAGTCACTTGTTAAGTCTTCTCACAGTGTGGTCGCACAGAGTTGTTATCTGCGGACGCTGTGATTCTCGCTTCACTCACAGGATTTCAAAGTGGCTCACGGTGAAGCTGCGTGACTGACAGACGGGTTATTCAAGTTGTTTTTAATCTCGTTGAAAAGCTCCCTGGCCGATTCCTATTATCATAATGAGCTCTCTTGTTTCTGTTTCAAGTCCTCGCCACGGCAGCTGTTTGAGCAGCTCACATCAGAGGGGAATGGAGGGCACTTCCTGTTGCTGAAAGGTCACCGGACAAAACAGACGCCCACGTGTCCTTGAATGAGATGCTGAAACCCTTCCTGTCCTCTGGAGCGATCTGGAAACAAGTTTCAGCCAAATCTTTATTTCAGCCCCAAATTAATGAATCTGCCTCAGTAATTATTCATGTTGTAATCAGCTCTGACTGACAGTAAAAAATGGAATTATGTAATGTAATGCATAAATGTAATTGTAGCAGATTACTACATGGCCAAACTAAGAGATGTTAACAGATGGGCTGATTACATTTTGATGTTTTAGTATGTTCATGTGCAGGCAAGAAAAAACAACATCTTAGGCTTCCGTGATGTTTCATTTTTGCAAGACAGTAAAGCCCTTTATAATAATAAAAGTGTTAAACAGGGGCTGTAATTTGGATCTCAACTATAACATAAACTTTAAATCAGATGCAAACAGTGGACATGCAAGCAGTTATATGAATCAGTTGGGGAAGAAGTATTCAGATCCTTTACTTTTACATTTAAAACCTTACTTAAGTAAAAGTATTATCAGCTAAATGTATTAAAAGTATCAAAAGTAAAAGTACTTGGTAAAATGTTCCCTGTCAGTGTTTTACTGTATATATATTGATTTGGATTAATATTACTGCTGCATTAATGTGTATGTTGTACTGTTGTAATTTACTGCTGTAGATGTTTAAGGTTGAGCTACTTTCTCTACTGTTGGGTAGTTTAATCTACAGCAGTGCATCATCATAAAGTTTGGACCCTCACAGATAAAACATTATTTTTGTCACGTCTTAATTTTCCTCTGCCAAAGTAGTGAGAGAACATTTCCAGTTTAAGTTTACCTGCTTTGATTTATTTTATGTAGTTCTAAAATCATTACTCTGAAACACTGATGAGAAAATCCACAGAAAATTAGCTGACAACTTTTTGGATAATTTGTTAATTGCTAAAGTCATTAGTTTCTTTAGTTTGTCTGTTTTATATCATTGTAAAATTAATTTCCTTGGGTTTTGGACTGTTGGTCAAAAACGGCTCTGGGAAACCCCTAATTTCATGAAGGCAAGGCAGTTTTAGTTATACATCATATTTAATTACAAACAGTGTGTAAGGACACAAACACACATACATAGTAACTACCGACAGATATCAGTCATCAGGCAGTATTGATTTTTTCTAGAGAACAAGACCAAGTAATAAAAAACACTCTCAAAAACAAGTTTCCTACAAACTCCATCTGCTGAGGAAGACCATGTGATGTGTTTGAAAGCTCCAGAACAGCTACTAATGGACCTTGTGGTGAGATTGTTTTGCCAACTAGAATTTTAAGTGTGTCCCTTTTGGGTAACCCAGGAAAGCACTGTAAGCAAAACAATATGGGATGTTTCAAAGAGATTTGTGAGACTTCAGTTTAAGCTTTAAGGTAACTTCAATATTATATTCTAAAAGTCAGTGTAGCTCGTTCTGTAACTTCCTCAACAGTATGAGTCAATCTAGCTACAACTCTTCAGCTTTGACCTTGAGGTGCTTCTTGCTTTGACACTCCAAGAGCATCAGCTAAATGCCTGAATCTAAAACTTAAATTATACTATAAATTATACTATAAAAAATGTTTTTGCAACATTTATCAGCATCAACCAGACGTGCAAACAAAAGAAAAGTCTGGACCAATATACAACACATTTAAATTTGGGGAAAACATGACTTTAAGGATGATAGATATAAAAGCTCCTATAGTGTCCTAATTTTGCACATCAGTCATGTACCCAGGATGCTTTCAAAAGCAGGATTATCTCTTTGCATTGTGTCACTTATTTTTTTCAGTTAGAAGTCACAGCTCGATGAAGTGTAGCTCATCGTTTCTTCGACATCAGTAATCCCCTCTGAAGGCTCCAGGGAAGTCGGGGCAGCCACGTCAGAGCCTCCCTGAGAGTTTGAAGCGTTGCTGTTATGACCTGACGGGAGCTTAGTGTTCACCATATGGTGTTGTGGTTGTCTTGGGCTGTTTCTGTGTGTGCGGGGGAAGTTTCGGTGGAAAGATTAGCTCTGTGTGGTCGCTGTCACGCTGGGCGCTCACCACAAGACTGTCAAAACACTAAAGAAGACGTCTTTACTGCTGCTTTAAATGACTTTCTTTAGTTTAATGCCTGGCAGACACCTGCTGTGCAAACACTGAGACAAAGATTGTTAAATGTGCCAGACTAAATATTTTCAGATTTATATTCATTAGAATGACAGGAAATTAGAAAGTGAATTTTGCTTCCTTTTTCCACAAAGGTTCCCGTCAACGTTGTCTGTTTACTGTGGCTTTATTATCTTTATCTACCATTTCCCACTCAAACAGAACAGAGCTCAAGACTTTTGTTCATTTTTCTCTACTTTGTTCATTTTTCTCTACTTTTCTCTCTCTTTTTAGTAAAGTATTGGGTAATATAAACATTTTTAGCAAACATACAAGTCTTGATGAACCATAACCCATTGCAAAAGTGGACAAAAGGTCACGGGTGCAGTTCAGTTCCACGCAACCTTCTTCATGTCTGTAAGGGCAGTTGTGTCAAGGTCCACTATATGGGAAAATCTGTAAATATGAACTGTTGCACAATGAAACGTCACTAATTTGGAACATTTTGAAAACCCACCTGTGCCCGCAACCTGAGATCCTGCTCCTGCTCACAGCAAGTTTGACGTGACAGTGTTTCCGTTTGGTTCTCTAGACTTGGAGGAACAGGTTTGACTCACCTGTAGCTGCAGGACTGCACTCTGTCTCACCTACACGATGCTATGTCCTCCTGCAAGGCTGGCAGTAATAGTAGCCATCTAGCTGGTAGCTCTCTTCTCGGTTCAGCCTGCCGAATCTTAAAGGGGAGCACCACTGATTTTACACATCAAAGTGTGGTTACAGGTGAGCACAACTGCATATATTAAAAAAGTTTGAAAATGAAAACAATCTCTGTCTGAACTTTCTGTGGTGATGTTGCATTGTGGGTAATGTAGGAGCCAGATTTTGACAAGGAAGAAAAAAAAAAAAAAAGACTATCTCTGGTTCTGCAATATCTATTTTGAGCCTTTTTTTAAACTGTCCATTGTGACATATGATTCATCATCTGTGTCCATCTTTTTTCTCTTAACTTTGAAGTGTCTAAATGGTTAAAAAGAAGGCTAGAATTTTTCGAGGAGAAAATGGAGGAGACTCAGACAGTATCAGTCAGGGAAATGATAAGTGATAATTCTAATCATGATTGTCTCATGAGCTTCATCAGCTGTTCTCAAACCTTTTCTTTAAATATCACGACCTACAGTCAAACCTTTCTGACGTCTCAGGCCTGAAGTCTTGCTGTCTGCTTACGAAGGAGGACGGCAGGACTTCCACCAGGTGTGTGATTTGTCTGTGATCTGATTCACCTAATTAACTAACAAGCTAAAAATGGCTCTGATGGCCCAGCCAGTGTTTGACAGACAGTGACGTGCAGGAGGTGGAGTAGTTTGTCGTTAAGGTAAATACAGTATGACTGTCATGGGCACCATAGTCTTCCTCTACTTTTGAATGATGAATTTTATTATTTACCAGCCGGGCAGGTCGAGGGCCCCTCTCTTGAAAAGGGTCCCTGTTTTAGTATCTAGTTTGTTTGAAAGACCTTCATTTCAGTTTCATGCTTATATGGTGTGTATGTATACTTTTAAATAAAGGTTTTTATCAAATTACCATCAGGAGTATTCCAGCATAGAAAAAGCTGTACACACTGCACAGAGAGTGGGAGGACCTGGTGGTTATAAGGGGACCCTGCAGCTCATTTTTGCCCCAGGGCCCCCTGGCAGATTAATCCGGCCATGCATCATTTCCTTCAGAAAGTTTAGTCTTTGCCTGCTGTGGATACATAAGAGAAGATTAATACTGTTGTTTTTCAGATTCCTCATCTGTATGTCCCTTGCCTCTAAGATTACAAGTACAAACTAAATCACAGAGTCAAATAAATTGTTGAGGACATTATCTACACAATGTTTGCCAGTGAGCTAGCTCAAAGCACTAAGACCCCGACAGCAATGAGTGGAAAGTGGTGGAGGCGATGTCATGCGATTTATTGTCTTGCTCCATCGTCAGATGTTTTGGTGTTGTGATTTTGTTTGATTTGTGTAAACTGTCCAAAGTAAGAGTCAAGATAAGTTGGTTGGAGATAAATTCATTTGAAACAAACTGACAATTTGTGACCTGAAACATATAAATGAAAAGTTACACCACAACCAAATTAAAATTAAAATGTGTCTCTGTACATACTTATGCTGGAAAGAGTAGAAAATATTAACTCAGCAGACAGATTTAGTCACTTAGAAGATTTTTGGACATCCAATATAGTAAACTTCTTAAAATGGACAGTTTTTGTGAACATAAGGCAGAAAATTCATCTAGTATCAAGAAAATGTCCCTATATCAGAAAGCTCTTGAAGCACATTTTAACAAAGTGAATGTCCTTCACCAGTGGGTAGATTTAAAGGATCAGTATTGAGACTAAACAGCTTACGATGGATGTTGTTGTTCATAGTGATTCATCACTGACCTTTCTTCAGTCCACAGCCTTTAAACCTATTTATTGTCTTGTAGTATGTTTTCCTGTCAGCCCAATTAGGCCAAACTGGAAGGAGGAAGTGGATATGTAGGCCATCAGGTAGGTGTGTGTGTGTGTGTGGAGGATAGAGCGCTCTGATCCAGGAGCCTCTAATCCCATCGGGGGGGTGAGAGTGGAGGCAGGAGAGGATTATGGGATTAGGGAGGGGAAGATGCGACATGAGATGGCCACTCTGCAGCTGCAAAAGCCCTGCAACGCTGGCACATTCGAGGTTGCCACAGCAACGGAGAGAGGGCGCAGGTTCAAATCCGCCGCAGTGGCTCGATACGCCGCCAAAAAATAAAGATGTTCATTCATGTTCATATTCATGTTCATTCTATTTGTGTTCTATTACAGATTAAATCTGTCACTTTCTTTAGTCAACATATAATTTAATGTCATCTGCATACTGGAGTAATTTTAGATTGAAAATCATATGTACTGTAATCTCTTTCAAGTCAGACGTCACACAGGTAATTTAATATCATCTGACATTGGCAGCCAAAAGCCAGTAGTGGTTAAACTTATGTGGTGTCTGATTCAAATTAGATGAATTCAAATCAGTTGAAAGCATAATTCTGGATTATTAAAACGTGTCCATTATTCCTATCAGTAATAATTCATTGTATGTTATTATCTGAGATCTGTGAACACAGCAACGTCATGGGCAGTCAGGTTGTAAATAAACATTCAGGTTAGTCAAATTATGTTAAATTATGACCCAAACTGTTTGTTATAAACATCCATCACAGTTTGCAGACTGACTTCCTGCCTCAGCTTTTACCTGCTCTACTCAATGAAGTTTACAGTGCACCGTTTTCCATTTCAGGTGTGTCAAATATAATTATGTTATAAAGAGAGTTTTGTTTTGTGAAATATTTGCTTGATTGACATTTGTTTCAGCCTATTACAGTCAGTCGTGGTGGTTGCCACGTGCTTGTCTCACCTCAGCTGCACCTTTATGTCAAAATCCAAATTGCTCCTGGAACAGATAAAGATGTTGAGTGAGAGTTAAACTCATTAAACTTCCTTTTTTTAAAGCTACAGGCGAAGTTATCAGTGTTTCGTCCATGTTTTAAAGTTATATTTAGTGTAACTTTTTGCTTCCTACAAAAATAACAGAACTTTTTCTTTGTAATTTTACCATGAACGTGTATAAAATGACTGAAAATGTCAAGTTACTTTGGACAAGAATGTCATCTTAATTACTGCAAGGTGAAATATCAGATGCACCTTGTCTTTTTTGACATTTGAACTATATAAACTCTCAGACAGACCTCGGAGTCTCAGTCCTTGAATCTAAATATTTCAGTCTCAGTCTCTTGCAAAAGCTACGTGTCTTGTCAAAGTCCACTTTAGCAAATGTAACTGTAAAATGTCATCATTTAGTCAGTAAGACTGAACCTGTGAGACAGCAGTAGCAGTGTAATGTATAGATAGTGACACTCCTTTCTTGAAAATACCCGAAATGAAAGTAAGTTGTTTGGTTTTAAAAAAAAGTGGAATAGTCCAACCGTGGCTGGCAGATTGTTTTTCTTGATTTAATAAAAATCAGATTTGAAGGGCAAATCAGGGACTCAATTATTTGTCCATTTTTTTTTTTTTTTGTAGTAAAAGTGTGTTGGAGAGACAGGAGGAGACAGCAAGACAGAAAATCATCTCCTCTGAGCTCCAGGCGACAACCGCCGACCTTCATAAATCACCTGAGCGTCTTGATTGCAGCCATAACTCAAGGTAACACCCTGCACAATAACATTCACAGCGGCCCTGACCCTTCAGAAAACACTTTCCTCCTTCGTAATATCCAGGTTTATAGCAGTTTGTCCGCCCGCTGCAGTGCGAACAACCAAATGAGCCAGATGGGATTCGGTGTTTGACAGACAAATTGAGGATCCATCCAGATTACACTGTGATTGGCAGCCAGACACACAGACACAATGCCAGGAAGTAATCCAGTGGAAGAAAACACCAGCCAGGGCGAGCACCATGATACCAACATGCATAATGTCAACGGGGCTCCTGGCTGCAGCCTTTGAGCTGGAAGAGACATCTGTGAACTGCTTTGTCTGTCCCACCATTTCTACAGTTCTACCTGGTGAAATCAACAGCAAAACGCCAGCAGAGGTTTAACTTTTGCAATGTCTGATTCAAAGAAACTTAAGGCTTAAAGAAGAGATGTTAAAGCATTCTCACTATTTTCTGAATTTTACAAATCAAACAATCAATCGATTGATGGAGAAATTAATCAGCAGATTAATCCATAATGAAAATAATCATTAGCTGCAGTCTGATACAAAATAGTTCAAAATGAGCTCCAGCTCAACCATCTACAGCGGTAAAATCCTGCTTTTACATTAATGCACGAGGAATAATGATCTAATGATATAATATATAACAGTATAACAGTCACAGGGGACATTTTACTGCATTGAGTACTTTTACTTTTAATACTTAAAGTACATTTTCCTGATTAAACTTACATACTTTTACTTAAGTAAGATTTTTACTTGTAATAGTGTGGTATTAGTACTTTTACTTAAGTAAAGGATCTGAATACTTCCTCCACCACTGACTTCATGTTGTTATGTAATTTCACACAAACAGCTGGTGACTGAGAGGTGGTTGGTTGCAGCCTGGATTGCTGACTAAAGGGGAATCAATGCAACTGATCGATGAGAGTGTTAACTAAGATTGAACCCTTTTGACCCTGACACAGAGGGAGGAATAAAACTAATAACTGTAATGGCTCACCTAATTTGGCTCAGTGTGTAGAGTAGTGCTATTATTTCTGTAGAACTCACGATCTCAGTTTAAGTTTAAAAAGCAGAAAAAAATTAATTCTTGTTACTGTTTTTAAGACAGCAGACTACGAACCACGTCGTTAACCTCACTTTACATACATTTCCCATTTCCCCTAATAAATGCTAATTCGCCTTTAATATTAGTTAAAATATGGAGTTGAAGCCTTCTAAAAGACCTTAATCTATAAACCCTGTGTTTCTGAGTCTTATGGTGCTTTTAATTAATTAAATGCACTGAAAAAACCCTTTAATTGTCATTTTAAGATAATGTAATCAGTCAGGGATCATTTTATAGACTTTGGATGCCATTAACAACCCATTAATAAACCTGTAAATCATCAAAAAGCGGCACAATAAAATTCTTGTATCACATCTCCATAAAAAATCCCTTAAAAACGTATAATAAAATGAACCCTTAGTTTTTAAAGCTGTGATTTTTTTGATCAAATCAGATAATGATTTATTGGAGAAATCATGACAATTTTAAGGGGTGAAAAAAAGTGTTTTGGTTCACAATGAGACCTTTTAGTTTGATTACTGATATATGAGTTAATATGATTATAGATCTGAGATGAGGTTGTTGGGAACTTGAGGATTTGTGCCTGACAAACTGCTGCCCTCTAAAGCTGAATTATGAGAATTACAAGTACAGGGAATGACTTTGTTTCTTACTTTTTAGATGCTGGTTTTTCCTCCCACAGAGACTTGGATAGAGGTCAACAGAAACCTTTGTCCTGCTAAAACAATTGGTTAAATAAAGAGAAGATTAAAGCTCAGAGGTCACAGAAGGCTAACAGTAAATGGAGCAACTTCTTTGACTTAGAGAGAGAAAATCAAACAAATAACACAATGAAAATAACCATTAAAAATGCTTAAGAAAGAACCCAAAACTCAGGTTAACATCGGCTGCCAGGTGATGACTCAGTGGCCTGGCAAAACCTTTTCCAGCCCTGCGGGAGGCGCTGACCAGTTGCCTTGGCGACAGCTCAGCTCAGGGACCCCGAGCTGGCTCTGAGGACACCTCGGCCGTTTGAGGACGCCGTCTCCCGGGAGACAAAATGCTAAAAGAGACACAAGAAAAGAGAAAGAAAGAGGGGTTGAGTGTGAAAATGCCGAAGTGTAAAATCTGTCAGGGTTGTCACTTATGCTGCAGGTGAAAAACTGGGATTAAGTTTAAAAGCTGTTTTCTTTTATTTAGATTTTTTAGGAAAGTGACCTCATGACATCAAACATGACGTTCAGCAAATTACATCCACTCAGAAGAAAGAAATTTAAAACTTTATTGACCATATAACCGCAAAACACAGCTTTACGGAGGCCATTTTCTGCCAGAGAAAGAAAAGAAACGGTGAAAGTAGTTAGTGATAGTACTCATATGACTTTTTATGTAAAAAGTATAGGTCAAAATATTTATTTACTGTGCTATCCCACAATTATGAGATACTATGTCAAAATTATGACTTAATACGTTTTGAGATGATAAGTAAAAAACTGTATGCTACTTTATTAGTCATAATGTTGGCATAGTAAATTAAAATGGTGAGATAAAACATGACAAAAAATGAAAAACTGTATTAAACACAAAACCATTAAATTATGTACAAAGAAACAGTTTCTTTCAAACCCTTTTCTTGTTATAACTTAAAATATTGATCTACTGTACAATACTAAAAATGTGTGTGGTAGCCTACTGTGTTAAAATAATGACTTCTTCAAAATTATGAGATAATAATCAAAATTGTGACTCACAAAGTCAAAAGTATGAAAGCACTTTATAAGTCAAGTTTTGAGTTCTGTCAAACCATTTTCTGTTCACAAAATAAGTCAAAAAAATTATGATATTGTTATGATATATTGCAATGAAATAACTTCTGTTATGAATCGGCGCTATATAAATAAAACTGAATTGAATTGAATTGAACTGATCTACTGTACAGTCTACCAAAAATATATGATACCATGTTAAAATTATGACTTCATCAAAGTTGTGATAGTCAAAAGTATATTCAAATATTCTGCTTAATAAGTCGTAATTTTGAGATAGTAAGTTAAAACTATGGGATAACAAGTCATAATGATGACTTGGTAGATAATTCTGTTGACTTTTATCTCATATTTTTTACTTTTGTGCCTTTTATACCCTAAAAATCGAGGTCTCACTCCTGACACACATTGAGCAGACAGACAAACCAAAAGTCAGACTGACAGATAAATGAAGAGAGAGAGAAATTATAGATGTTTCCAGTATCTTTGGCTGTCTCTCGGCCGGTTTCTCCGCACAGAGTTTCAGTGTTTCAAGCGAACAATGAAACCGTCTGTAGTCGTCCGCGTGAGGAGTGTATTTACCATCAAACAAAGACGCAGTTTATCATGTAATAAACGGCTCTGTTCTCCAACTGAAAATACAAAGAGTGGAGGGAGGTCAGAGGTCACAGAAGGCGCTGGACGAAGTCATCTGGGGAATTCAGCACATTGTGGAGGTTATTGATATCATATTCACAAGATATACCTGCTCTGTCATAATGTTAAGGTCTGAAGTCTAAAAACGACACATTAAGATGCATTCAACAAATGATTTATGCAACTGTTACTGTAAGGTTAAGCAACTATACTCTCCACTCTTTGTTATATCTCACATTACAATTTTTGTTTTTGATAAATCTTCAGAGCCACAAAGTGCACAAGACTAGTATTAAAAATGTCCAATTTATTTTGAAAATCAGTTCCTGCCTTGCTTGCAGTCTTACATACATACAGGGGAGTGTTTTCAGGGAACTCTATCCAGAATGCTTTCATGCTACAATGCAGTAAATTCTGTAATGTAAGTGTTTGACCCACTTTCACTGTACCAAAAACAGACCAAACACTAGACAAGTTTACATTTAAATTTAGTACAAATCTTAACAAAATATTTAGAAATTCAGCAAAAGAAAATGCGAATCTCCATCCACTGCTGACATCTGAAAATCAGGAGTTCGTTCATGTGAGATAAACAGTTGGTGCCATTAAATTATAGCAGAAGAAGAGGAGTGCAACAAGGTGATGTAATCAAACAAGCGAGAGTCAAATCTCAAACGTTTTTTGTGATGGTTCGAATTTCCAGCGTTCCATTCAGGTTTTTTTATGTGCAAACTGAAAATGCGCACAAAACAGGTGGATGAAAGCTAGTATTTATGCTAAAATGTTTCTTTTTAAATCAAAGCTTTTACGTGCTTATGAGTTTTTGTTCCCTTCATTTTATAGCCGCTAGTAAAAAAAGGTTATATAATGTCATGTTCAAAAATGTTCTTTAGTTTTCTTTATGTTTATCAAATGTAACAGAGAGCTGTGTTCAGGTTTTGTATTTAAATGGTCAATGTACATTGCAAATGAAGGTCACTTGTTGCACACGTTTTAATGTTTAAAAGTTTTAAATCCAAAATCATGCTTTGAGTTTGCTGCCAAAATGAATATTTCTACCATTTTAATAACACCTCGTCTTGAAAAATGATCAAAAAGTCAAATTTTTCTTTCTTTATTTCTTTCTGTGCTATTCTTTCTGTCTTTAAGAACATTTTTTAGAAACCTTGTACCGAATACTTTATTTCCTGCTGCTACGTTTTTACTAAGAAATAGCCAGTAAAAGTGTTTGGAAGGATATAGTAGAAGGATCCTGCATATTCTGGGAATACTAAATGATAATCCTGACTGAACTTTACGTCAGTTTTTCCCCAAAAAAGTTTGTTTACAGCATTTTGGACTAAAAACCTGGCAGCGGGACATCTCAAATCCTGCCTGTTTGGCCGTAGCAGATGTAGTGTTTGTGAGCTCTCTTTAGGCTGCGGAGGGCACACGTCTGGCCAACTTCAACAGTGAAAAGGACGTCTTCATTAACATGCACGGCCATCCGCTTCCTCTGAAACGGGCCTTTGTCGCCCAGCAGATGCCCCAACACAACGAAGAGAAGCAGATCCGGATCAAAGGGAGAACACAGATAGATGGTATACGATCCACACAGATACAGAAGAAGGCGTTTGGCACTTTGTTTGTTCATCTAGCTTCATCTTAATTAGTTCACAAGTGCTTGGCAAGGTTTTGTAAATATCTCTGAGCCTGTAATTTATCCAACATGTCAAGTTACATTAATAAGCAGTTTGCTTATTGTGTGTCATTTTACACGTTCTGATGCATTATGTCACTGTTGTCCTTTGTGTTATGTTTGAAGGACAACTCATGTTGATTGACAGACAGATCTTCCAACACAATCAATGAATGAATCCACTGATGTGTGCTCAGTTTGGCATTTTGGTCGTCGGCATCTTCCTTTTTTGGAGCCAGAAGTTTTTTTGTACGAGAGGATGGAGCTGTACACAGTGCCATGGATTCACATCGCAATGCTTCCATCCTGACTGACAGGTCGCTGTCACCTAAAGCACACTCTGCTTTATTTATCTATTTGACTCTAAATGGGACCATAATTTACAAAATGAACATGATGCTGTATTGAAGAAGAGTTGAAACTAGCGACTGAGACCATAAAGTCATTATGAAAATGTTTACTGAGGTAATAAATCAAGTGAGAATTTGGTTCATTTTCTCATCGACTTCTATACAATCGGACTTCTTTCTGCAACCAGTGGAGTCGCCCCTGCTGGCCATCAGAGAGAATGCAGGTTTAAGGCGCTTCGCATTGGCTTCACTTTTCAGGCCTGGAGGCTACATCCACTTCTTTTATGCAGTCTATGGGTTTGACGTTATTTCAGTGTGTCCTCTTCTTCTGCAATGGCACAACAGCACCCGACAGGAGCATTAGCACCACCTTCTGCTTATTTCGGTAAACCAACTGCGCTACATGGAACCTTGGCTTATGTTCCTACGAGAAAGAAGATGATGTGAAACTAAGAAATAAACTTCAAAACAAGAGACACAGACATGTTGATCCTTCTTGGTTCCAAGGGTCATTGTTGGAGGCCACAGAACTTGTGTGCAGCTCTATAAAGGTCTATGAGCGTTGCAGTCAATCAGGAAATATCCTGGAACAATGAGAACTTTCTTAGAGAGGGCTGGAAGCATCTCTTGGTGTGACAATTAAGCTCATCCAACCAAGTCTACCTCCTACCAAAAAATGGGCAGACAAAAGGTGGACTCTTAGCTACTGGTGTTGGTGGCGTCTTCAGGTCGAAGAAGAGGAGTCACAGGTGACGCTTGAGCAAGTACTCGTGTTCTGTTCTGGTCTTGTTCAAATCCTACAAAAGCTGCAGGATTTGGTTTTACGATGGATACAATCACAAAAAAAGCGTACTTTCTCACTTACCTGTAGCTGCATCCAGATTGTTATATTTGTCCAGTTTTTTGGGTGTCCTTCCAGTGGAGTTTGGTATAGTTAGTTATAGTAGTTCGGTTACAAAATTTCAATAATGTCTAAAAGTTACCACAACTTTAATCAAAGTAATGGGAAATATGCTGTTACAAACAGTTATTACATTATTACACTGACATTAAATACAATGTGCAATTCCTGGCCACATGCTCCGAACAAATAGGGGGCAGCACTGTGCAAGAATTGCATGATTTACTAACTGCAGCGGTTCAAGATTGTGTACAGTTAGACACACGTAATAAACTTTGCCATGTGTATAGCAAACTTTCCAAACTTTCCAATCTTGCCTCACCTCATAACAGTAATGCCAAGTGGTAACAATTTGGTGAATTTGGTCGGTCTACTACTGGGTCCATACAATCTCAATTTACAGTCAACAGTTATTTTTTAAAAAGCCAACTACTAACTAACAGCAGGGCAAGAATACGCAAAATTCTTATAATCTTCACATGTGGCGTCGGCTTATCGTTTACGTTATTGCTGCTTAGCTCAGTTTTAGCAAGAGACCACAGTAGCAAGAAAACAGCCACATCAACACCATATATCGACGCCATTTGGAATGTTTTTCATTACGATTCGTGTTGTCATTAGTTGCACTAAAGATACGTTTCGCTAAATAGCCAGCGTTAGATGTTACCAGTCTAAAAGAAACGTTGTGAGTTCAGCATCAGACCACATCTCTTTACTCGCCAAGAGCTGTCTCCAGGGGTGGAAAGCCACGCCAATATTTACTCCTGTTTTGCTTCTTTATATATCTTTTCTTTTCTTTGGCATCTTTGTGTTTCTGTGACACTAACCGGGGGCTGTACCCTCAACTCGACAAGCCCTCGGGGCAGCTTCACTTTTTCGTCCTCTCATGTTGGACTGAGGGCAGACTGGACGCTACAGTGACTCACTATCGCCTCTCGAGGCACAAGTGGTATTACAACACAGGACGGGCCGGGGCTAGCAGGTTAGCATGCTCATTTCGGTTGATATCTCTGCAACACAGTACATAGACATCTTACTTCTTCACATTCTGTTGATAATGTTAGTTCATTTCTTGAATGTTATTAAACAAAACTTCTGTCCAAATCTTACACATTGTACCTTTAAGAGTCAGGCATGCCCATCAGTGCTGGTTAGCGCAGGGTTGCAGTGGAGTGAGGGGAGGTGGACAGACGGGATTGGTCGGCAGTTTGAATGACAGGATGGATGACCTCAGCACTGCACCCACCACACTGCTGCAGTATAAAATCTGCTCTCCATCCTCAGCCTCCACTCTCTGGACTCGCAGTAGAAAACTCCTGCCTGAACTGACACCGAGGTAAGGTCATCAGTCATTCCTTCATCCTGACTTTTTGTGCCGATAGATGAAACTAAATGCAGAAAAGACTAAAATATGAAAAGAATAGTTTAAAAACTTTGAAATTCCAGCATCCAACAATGTAAATAATAAATAATGTCAACTACAGTTTGTGTTCTGTACCTCAAGTTTAATACTGCATATCAAGTATTTTTAATCATATAATGTATCTTAAAAGGTATTTTAGTTAGAGTTTTAGGTTAATGCAGCACTTTTTTTTTGCACTGTCATGCTGGTAAAATGTACATGTAGGGAGTGGTATAGATGGAAAAATAAAGATATTACATAAATTATTTTCATTTCATAAACATAACTTGTATTCAGTGCTGTGTGATGTACAGTAGATCACTTTTAATCACTTAGGGTTTGTAGATTTTTTATAGCAAACAATCAATCAATTGAAATACTAATAACTATGTAATTGTAAGTATCTATGCAAATATTAAAAACCACTAATATTTTGAATTGGATGCCATCTCTGAATCAATGCTTTGTCAAATCATCTTTAAAGAAAGTACATTTCATCATGTGAAATAATAATAATAAAAATATCTAACAAAAAATATATATTTTTCTGATTATGATACAATCAGACAATAGTGAGCTGATTAAACGAATAAATAAATAAATACAGAGCGAAAATGTGAAAACTTGACTAAACTCTTTCTGCATCCTTAAAATAATCTTTAGATCAATACTGATGAATTTTTTTTACCACAAGGTCATTTAACTGTGAGTAAATCCTGAACGCTACTGTGTCTGATTTCCATTTATTCATTTATTCTTTTCACTGAAAAGGTGAAAAGACAGATGACAATGACCGACCTGGAGACCTCGATGGCGACCATCATTGCAGTGTTTCAGAAGTATTCAGAAAGAGAAGGAGACAAACACAAACTGAAAAAGAGCGAGCTGAAGGATCTGCTTAACGACGAGCTGCCAGATCTGATGGCGGTGAGACACAAAACACGAAGCACAGAGAGATTTGAAACTCTGGAGAGACGCTGGAGGAAGCAGAGTTCAACCGAACAGAGAGAGAAATGGCCACCGGTGGAAGAAGTATTCAAATCCTTTAGATTAGTTAAAACACGGTGGAAATAATACTTCACTACAAGTAAAAGTACATTCATTGTGGAGTAGAGTTTAGTTAAACAGTTTGCTGTTCTAGGGATGTCGATGTTACAAGATCAGTTGATAAAGGAAGGAGAGAACTCTAGTACTGCACTTAAATACAGTTTTGAGGTTCTTTACTTAACTATTTCCTTTCCACTCCACTACAGTTCATGAGCAAATATTGCACTGCACTACATTTATTTGACTCCTGCTTTGAAGATGAGGATTTTTCTTTCAAAACAAATGACCAGCTTATAAAACATGATGCATTGTTCTAAATCAAACTAGCCAACAGAATATAAAGTAGGTGAAATTAGATCCACCACAACCAGATAAAACATTAAAATGCAGCTTACACCTTAATGGATTAGTAGTAATAATCAAATAATATAATACAACACTTAACATTTTCTTTTAATGCTTTTTCGGACTTATATTGAACATATGAATTAAGGACTTTTACTTGTAACGGAGTATTTCTATACTGGTATTGCTAATTGCTAAGTAAAAGATCTCAATACTTCTTCCACCGCTGCACCAAAGTGTCAAAGAAAGGAAATACTTTACTCGCTATAAGTACACCAGTGAATGTTTTAAGTTACTTCAGACCTCTGGAACTAACAGCCTAAATATTGTGATTCAGTAGTTTGATTTAAATCCAGGTCTATCTTCATCCAAACATACTCACTTTATTGTCTTGGGTTGTGTATGACCTGATGTGACCTTTCTGTCCTCCCCTGCAGCATGTGAAAGACCAGGCAACACTTGACAGCTTGATGGAGAGCCTGGACACCGATGGCGACGCCGAGTGTGACTTCCAGGAGTTCATGACATTCATCTCCTTGGTTACCGTCTGTTGCCACGAGTTCTTCGAGCACGAGGACGAGTAAGGAGGAGGCGAGCACGGAGACGAAGGGGGAGCTACAGTAAATTATAAAGAAGAAGAAGATGCCTAGCAACGCACAACCTGTTGGTGCCTTCAGAGCAGAGCAGGGTGGGAAAACACAACTCCAGCCAGCAGCCAAAACATTACTGGTGAGGTTTGGCTGCTGGCTGGCAAACAGTCCAGTGTAGTAGTTACTTTAGCTAAAATCAGCTAAAATGTTTCAAAAGATCCTCTTTTTCTATTTGACTCTAAATATCTAGATGGCTTGTAATGTCTTCAAAATGGCTTTGGGATCTTGATGTGGCTACAAAGTTTGTTACAAAACTATTAAGTTAATCTACACATGATAATAAGTTGGAGGTACTTTTTATTAGATTGTGGCTGATGAGGCACCTGTGTTTGACAAATCTTGTTGACTAGCAAATATTAAAAGTGCCTTTTAAGTTGGTCGTCATTTAAAAAACATTTGATTGGCTAGTAAAGGTTTCAAAATGGCTGAGATTTTGGTGTGACAACAAAGTTTGTTACAAAACTAGCCACTGATTTCTTAAAGTCGACCAGTAAACTAATGTAGTCAGAAATATTTTTAGAGGCCCTAGTTGGCTGCAGAAATTCGCCATATTTATGTCTTTTTAATAGCCACTTTAGCATAATTTCCAATCCCATTCTATAAATCAAGCTGTTTAAAAAAAAATTTGCTAGATTTTGGGTATGGCTACCAACTTTGGCTACCAAGTTCAGCAAATAAGTAATCAATAATTTAAGGTTCTTCTCTTGAATGTCTAAAGGGCCAGTAAAGTTGTAAAAATGACTGGTAAGTTCATCTACACATAATAATCATTTGGAGGTACCTTGCCTCAAATATTGAAAGTGACTTGTAAGTTGGTCGTCATTTAAAAAACTATTTAATTGGCTAGTAAAAGTTTTCAAATGGCTTGTGAGTTTTACATAATCTAGAAGCCACTTTGGAAGCCACAGTTTAGGAGAAATATAGTTAAAATTGAAAGTGACTAGTAACTTAGTCTTGAAGTTAAACATGTTTAATTGGCTAGCAAATTTTAAAAATGGCTTTTGAAGGGGTTATTTTTTTAGAGAAAAACCAACCATAATTTTGAATTATATTGTAAAATAAAAATCTGGCTGATAGATTGTGGATGTCGCTAGTAAGTTTGCATTCATTTGATGTTTTACAAAAAACACTGGGCTTGTCAAAGCGGCTGATACGTTGTTTAGCTCTTGTTTGTTTCTTGTTTAGAAGCTGTTACTTATATATGTTTACTTCATATTTAGGTAGTTGGTAAACAAGTAATCTACACTTATTTGAGTCATAATACATTCCAAATGTCCAGCTGGCTGCTAAAATAATCACGAAATGTTAGGATTTAGTAGCCGCTATTGCCTGTAGCCGAGTTTAGTTAAACCAACAATCTGATAGAATGAAAATCTAGTTTCACAATGTGTAAATGTCTTCATGCAAAGAAAACAAATGATAGGTTTAAATCAGTTGGAACAGAAGAGTTTGTCTGATGATGTGTGTTTTGAAATGTTGAG
Source organism: Siniperca chuatsi (assembly GCF_020085105.1). NCBI lineage: Eukaryota > Metazoa > Chordata > Actinopteri > Centrarchiformes > Sinipercidae > Siniperca > Siniperca chuatsi. The sequence continues at coordinate 3,431,672 of NC_058065.1, read as the reverse complement.
CACTGGTTTGTTTGGATGTCGATGAAATTAATTAAATTATCAATGTGTGACTCTGAGTTCGAGAACGCGTTTGTGGGATTGAGCTAATGATTGATTGAAAAGGAGGAAAAACTACACACATGTTCTTAAAATGTATTCATCAAACAAAATGACACATGAAAACATGACTGCTGATTATCTTCAGTGGACTTTTTAAAAGAAAGCAGGTTACATATAAGAGGAGAACAAATTTTTTTACAGCATGAATCCTCTTGATTTTACTGAGGCTACATGATGAACTTGTTTCTTGTTTGTTTTTCACCAAACATGCCATTTCTGAAATGAACTCGGCCAATTTATTCTTGGCAAAATATTCATTGAAACATATAAACTGACATTTTAATAGTGGTTCTACAGAGCTCCTCAACCACAAAGCACCTGTTGTTTATTGTTTTTCTCAGTGTGACGCTGCCTTGAGTGGTTTTTGGTGGGGTTAGTGACTTGAAAGATACTAGATTTTAATTTTCTGCAGACTTTGGATCAGTGTTTTCACTCCTAACACAAAAACTCAAATATAAATCACAAACTAAACATTTAAACAGAAAGCTTTGATAACAAAACGACTTCAGTGATTTTTTTTTTGCACATTTTCTCTCTTTTTCTTTAATTTGTGTTTTTGTGTTGTGGGAAGCAGTCGTTCGTAGGGCGAGTCTGAGGCATTTTGCCACAGTATTAAGGCCAGTTATGGTGAGAACAATGCCAAATGAACTCAGTGTTAGTCACTGAAATTAACTTTGTGATTTTCCCTGTGATTTTCATTGCAGTGCTGTCCGTCCATACAGCTCTCTGTCCACACATGTAACTGCGTATTTACAGCAATATTACAGTCAATGTGAATCATCATTTTCTAATCTTTTATTTAGTCCTGTGTGCAGCAACCATCAGGTGTGAGGTAAGTGAAGGTAATTCTTCTCCCCACTGACCTCATTAACCTCAACATAAATAACTAGATGATTAGAGTCACCTGTTTGAATATTCCACCTGAAGGAAAAGGTTTGCTGTATGTTTCTGCTTCCTGCAGATTACATTAAACAAGACAACATGAAATCATGTCCTGAATATATCCAGGAGTTTTGGTATCAGTCTGTTGTAATCAAGGACGTGTTTCAAGGACTTTTCATTTCGGCTTTCAGTCCTTCATAGCGTACCTCCTTCCATCGCAAAACAGCCACATATTAAAACAATTAATATTCCCTGGTTGTGTGGTGGCATTCTGGGAAACGTAGGGAACCACCAGCACAGGCAGAAAGTCCTGCAGCATGCTAAACATGCCAGAGTGAAGGTCTACATTAAAGTGGCTTGAGGTGAGATTATTAAACACAGCATGTGTACACACACATATACACACACACACACACACAATCATTACTGTGTGTTGCAATTAGGTTAAGGTTAGGGTAAGGGGCTAGGGAAAGCATTATGTCAATGACTGTCCCCCACGGGGATAGTGAAACAAACTGGTGTGTGTTAAGAGATGATGTAAGAGGCGTTGTCAGCTGCACAGTTTCAGACATCTGCAGGCTGTTTAGCATCAGAGAGGTGGAGTCAGCCTCGCGATTGGCCGGAGGGGGAACAGATCCCGACCCTGGGGACTGACACCACACCCATCTGTGAGTGTGTGTGTGTGTGTGTGTGTGAGAGAGTTGTGTGTGTTGTCCAGCACATTGTGTTTCTTCTTCTTCTTGTTCTTAGTAACTGAAGAGCTGCTTGCAGATTCTCAGAACTGGTGAGTTTCTCTGGGGGGGCGTTAAGTCTTGTTTAGTTTGATTTTTTAAATGTTTTGTGATATTTTACTTTATGTATTGTGCCTGTGTTTTGAAGACCAAACTTCTGTCCAAACTGTTACAGCTGCTGCACCTTTGTTTATACTCTGTAATTTAGTAATCAATCAATAATCTCTAAAACGGTTCTGGTAAAGTGCATGCATCCTCACCAAACATATATGTTATGCTGCTACAGTCTTAAATAAATAAAAACTTGATGAGACCAGAAAGGGAGCAGTGTTGAAGTTTTGGGTGGAAGAGAATAAAATCAGATTAAAATGGCCGTGATGCTCTGCAGCTCAGAGATACTTTTGTGAAGCGTGACTCTTGTTATACAGACATGACACTGTGGATCCATTTTGGAGTCATTCCCTCGAGTTCATAATTCATGAATGTGACAAACTGTCACATACTTCCTTTAAAAGACTCCATTACTTCTTAACTTTAATGATTCACAGAGAAGTTGAATGAACAGAATCCTGGATTTGAATGTTTAAGACGATGATGCCAATGGTGATGTATGTTTTTGCTCCATTTACTTCAAATCCGACAAACTTTACATCCCTTAAAGCCACTTTTTAGGTTCATACCTTCAAAGCAAGTGCTAGTTAATTTCTATGAAAAACATCTTGCAGACACTTGCTACAGAAGTTAATCCAGTTAACAGAGGATGCTGCAAAAGGTGAGCTTTTTGAGGAGGGAAATTAAACTTGTTGTAGAAGAAAAACTTGCAAATAGATTTTTATATTAGAAGGAGAAAATTCAGATTCGCATTGTTCTTAATTTTTGTGAGTATTTGATAAACAGGCTACCATTAACTGTTTGATTTGTTCATTTTTTTTGCTTCAGGTTGACGTCATCATGGATGTTATGGCGACTCCACCCCCTGCAGTTCTGCCGTCGTCTGAAACCCCGCCTCCTTTAACTGAGGTTGTGACCTCAGTGACGAAGGGTACGTACATGTACACGAATCAACAAAAAATGAGCAGTTCAAAGACATCAGAAAAACTAGAAAATGAGATTTACTGAGAAAACTAAACCTATTTTTCTTCTGGATAAACTTCAAGTCCGTCCACCAGTGGAGTGTTTTGGATTTGAATTTGGATTCTGGATGTCATAAATACCACCACCTGCTTAAAACAGTGAACTGTACCAAAACTCTACCTAATGCAAACTACTCTACTGACTAAAACTGAGCAGATTATAATGAAAACCACAGTTTTATGCCTAAAGCTTAAAAATGACACTTTCAAAGGATTCAGTTCAGATTTTTTATTATAAAGTGATACAAGTATGGGCTGATATCTTTAGATTTGACTCCTCCCTTGTTGCAATTTTGAGGTACTTGTACTTTACTTGAGTATTTTCATCTTCTACTACTTTATGCTTCACTACATTTCAGAGGGAAATATTGCAGGTTTCAATGCACTACATTTATCTGACATCTTTAGCTACTGATTACTCTTCAGATTAAGATTAATTAAAGATTTAAGTAGCGCTTCCCAGAGTTTTTGGCTTGAGACTTATAAACAGCAGTTTGGGCTCCTTATCATGTTTCCAGCAAAAGAGAGATTTACCCTTTAAACTTCTTAGATGGTTTCATTAAATAACTGTTCGAGGCTCAGAGAGGTTCACGTATCCAACACATTCTCATACCTGAACAACAGAATGGGTCAGCTGCCAGTGGCTCCCAAAACCACATATACGACCGATTCCCAAAACGATATATGACCGCTGGAAAGTACCAGCGACAGGCGTTCTGTAAAAATATTAGAAGTAAAAGTCTTACATTCAAGATCATACTTAAGTAAAAGTATTAACAACAAAATGTACTTAAAGTATTAAAGTTATTGGAATATTATTACTGATGCTTTAACATATAGTAGTTTCAGTCGCAGGGGACATTTTACTGCACAAGTACTTTTAATTTTTAATACTTTAAATACATTTTGCTGATAATACGTATGTACTTAAGCAGGATTTTGAATGACTTTGACATTGTTGCGTGTGTACGATTACTTAGGTGAAGGATCTTCTTCCACCACTGACCACAATCACAATTTGTGTGAAATACGATCCAATTGGAATCGGATCGGATTCAGTGCAGTTTTGATCAGTGATTCTGTAATTGATATGAGTCTCGGAGTGTGTTAACTTGATGTCCACACACACACACACCCTGCGAGTGTTTTGTACCAGCCGAGGTGTGTGTGTGTTTAGCAGGGAGTGTCTTATCAGCCTGATGCCAGAGAAGAGCATGGGAAGGAGCGAGAGTGACGCCTCCAGGGTCTGTCGCCGTGGAGATAACAGCTGGCCCTCGTTTCCACGTCAGGGCCAAAGAGGCTTCAAAATTTCAGTTGCTATTTGTGCCCAAAACCTATTCTTATTTGGTGGTGGTTAGTAAAAACATTATAATTATGGTTGTTAAACTGTAAAATCAGTTGTTTTCACTGCATCACTAATAAAACATTTATAAAAAGTAGAAAAGTTTACATGTAGAGTCCATTGTAGTGTTATTTCTGAATTAAAACACCTAAATGCAACATCTGTACTCGTATTTATGACTTTCAGTGTGGGAACTTCTGAGAGTGACTTGAAGGCAGCTTGTTTTTATCATTTTCTTGGCAAATCTCTTGAAAGTGAGGAGTTAAAGCTGCGTTAGCTTATTATTTTTTGGGGGTCTTATCATCTCCAGATGTCAACTCCAATATCACTGTATGCCAAGATAGCAAAATTGTGCTCTTATTTCATTTTTTTTTAAGTCCCTTTAACCCCAGGATAACACTTTTTTAGGGTCAACTAAACGTCTTGTTATCTCTGCACCGGTTTCATCAGACTGAACAGGTTTGGTGGCGGTTTTCTTGCTAATAGATAAACATAAAGATGTTTATTGCTTTTTGTAGGATGTGATATGAAAATTTGTGAGAATATGATGTGTAAATAAATAGAGTACAGAGCTCATGTGAACAGAGTGGAGCCCTGTTTGGCCCTGAAGTGTAAAACCAGCCTCTGTCACCTCGTCTCTGCAAACACTGAGGTTTTAAAATAGACTGAGGGTCTTTGAATACCATGCATGGTTGGATTCTGAGCCTAGAAAAAAAACATCAGCTGCCATGTGTCCTCCTATAATGTGGGCTGCCTGTAGCGCTGCATGGGCGTGGTGGCTCAATACTGAAAAAATCTGCAGGCCCGAGACAATCGGACATGAATATCTGAGATTTTTATGCAAAAAAAGTCAAAACTCGAGTTCTTCTGCTTAGAAAATCAGGCTGTTATGTGTTGAAAGGAGCTTTGCAGCATTTGTTCCTCGAGTGCATCATCTCCAAATACACAATCTTCATTTTTTTAACCTTAAACACTTGAATTTCACCCTTCCATCCTCATCCTCGAGGGTCTTCCTCTCCTATCTGGGGAAAAAAAAGCCACTGACACTGAATTTGCATCAGCAAAGGAAACTAAACTTAGAAAGAAAACCAAACCCTGTGGTGGAAAGTAACATTTGCATTTACTCAAGTACAATTTTACGGTATTGTACTTTACTTGAATGTCTCCATTTTCTACTACTTTATACTTCTACTCCCCTTCAATTCAGTCAAATATTATACTTTTTACTCCATTACATTTATCTGATAACTTTAGTTACTTTGCAGATTCAGGTTATTATATTTTGTATTAATAACAAATACATTCTGAATGCAGGACTTTAATTTCTGCACTGTGGTACTTTTACTTAAGTAAAAGATCTGAGTACTTCTTTCACCACTGCCACACTTTGAATTTCACCCTACCTGCTTGTTCCAACACCTTCGTGAAGCTACCTGATACAGATGTCATTACAACTGGACATCTGCAAGGATTGCATTTTAGAAAGCTGGATAGTACATAAATACATGGTTCTAAATGAATGAATGAATGGTAGTTTTATTGAAGTTTAATGTCTTTACAGGCATCACCGTGGACGATGGACTTTTTGCAGCCTTAATTGGAGGTGAGGACTGAACTGATTATGTTTAATGATGCTAACAGCTAAAATGGGTTGTTTTATGTTGTTTAAGTCCTCTGCAGTGCATTTTGTCCTCTCTTGAGCCAGAAGCCAGATTATGATCCTGATTTGGCCACAACTGGTTTTCAAGATCTTGGACATTTTGCTCCAGTACCTTTTAGCCCACATGAATGCAGCATAAATATCTTTTTAAAAAATTTGACTTTACAGTAATCGTAAACTTTTTCAGTGTTTTATTATAATCAGCGTAATGGAAAAGAGACACATTAGTAAATGGGATTTAACGAAATCCTTTAATTAAGTATCTGAATTCAATTACTATCCAAGACAGAGTAAGGAAATAAAAGAAAACAAGTTTAATATACCTTTTTTATTTAAGTTTGTAACGCATCCTTTAAATGCACATGTAATCCGTTATTTACATCGATCAATTCATTATTTGATTCTGATTAAATACTGAAAAAGTGGCACACTCCAAATCTGAATTTGATCCTGTAGTTTGAGCTGTTTAATGTGCAAAATTCAGTGAATATATGTTTGATAAGTTGGGATTTTCTAATCTTTTAGTGATCTCCTGTCTTGACATTTATACTCAGGGGCCGTTGGTGCAGTGCTGCTGCTGCTAATCTGCACAACAGCGGTGTTGCTGTGGTGTCTGTCCAGACATAAAGGCTCGTACGTCACCAACGAGATGGACGGCGACGATATCGATGACACCGACGACAAGTCTGACGATTCTGATGCGGCGCTCCAGAGCAGGGAACCTCTGAAGATCAAAGAGGAGGAATAAAGGGGAACAAAGCAAGAAAACTTGTAAAAGACGGACTTGAGTTGTGCTGTCGAAGGACTTTGCAGCTTTGCAGCTTTGTTACACTGAGGAGACAGATTTTTCATTTTCATTCAAAATCAAAATATCATTTTTCCAAAGTAACCAATTTCCCAAAGCTGCACGAAGCAACTTTGCACATTGCTGCCACCAAACAGCAGCAAGATATAACTGTTTGACACGTGAGGCTTCACTTCCCAGAATAATGTCACTTTCCCTGTAAAGCAGCACCGGCCATTTCATTTCAGTGACATTGTTGGATAAAACATAACCCTCATGAAAGATTTCTTGCTGAACCAATTTCTAATGTCGATATTCACATAACAGCTCTTGCTAATGTGACTATTTGTCAGGGGAAACATCTAAAAAGACTCAAAACATACACGAGGGACCACGAGAGAACTTGAATTATGCTGCAGCTGCCAAACACCTCACTGAAATTTGGTATGACATTATACATTACCTGATTTTTATTGCTCAGCAGTGATCAAAAAGTCTGCCCACCTGTAACACAACTAAACATACCACAAACACACACTGCTATTGATCTTTAAACCAGCTGATTTTTGTTTCACGTCTTACTCCGTTCAAAAACATCCACCACTTTATTCAAATCCCAGGCTGAATCATATCTGCCACAGTGGCAAAATCCTCCAGGGGGCATAAGCATGCCACTTTCTCAGTTTGGTTCCTGATGAGTAAACAATGTAGATACCTGACGCTGATAAAAGCTTATAACTGGCAGAAAAAAGTCGAGTTGTAGCACTGAGTCTGTCGTTCCCACCAGTGACGTCCTGAGAGCAGAACTTAACTTCCAGAAATTGAGAATCTGCAGCACTTTTCACCCTTTCTGACTGATTCTCCCAAGATGGTTTGTTTAAATACACCCAGTGCAGCTTTCAATAACTTTAAACACTTAAAAGAACATATCAGCTTGTGCAGAATAACCAGTGGCATTTCCCGTTAAATATGAAGTCATTTGTAATTTGTAGAGAAATCTTTTGCCTCTAATTTTCACCATTTCACAATCTTCTGCAGGCTTATTACATACATGTCTCATGTACTGAATCACATGTTAAACACTCCACCTGCCGACTCAGATGCTGCTGGTTTCTAAAGCTTCACAGCTCCTGTGACTCTTCCACCAGACGAATCTGATTTCTGCAGCCGAACAAACTTCCTGCCAAAGAGGCAGCGAGGCCAAACTAACTAACTTACCAGACGCTGGTAAACATTTACTGGCTGCTGGTGATTTTCCACCCTGGTTGTTTGCAATATTTTAAGCTCATAACAGTGAGTGACTCTGACTAACATACCACATTGTTATGAATCAGCTGTGAGGAATAATCTGTGTGGAAACACTTGGCCAGGAGAGTTTATCTGGTAATTTTCCTGCCTGAATTCAACTGTTCAACAGTTTGTTCAGCTTTTTTTTTTTTTTACTATCAGAGCATCTTTTTTTGTTTTTTTTTTTTTTAAATAGAAAGAAAAGATGATAAAATACGAGATGAAAAGGCTTTTAGAGGTCCAAAACACCAAAGAGAAAGTCAATACTTAGTTGCAATAATTAATTGTTTTCTACAGCTAGAAATAGAGTGGAAGAAGAATACTATCCTGTCATATCTGTTTTACATATTTGTTTACACATTTTCTCATTAAAATCTCTTCCTGAGTAGTTTTAACTAACAATTTATAAGAATAAAGTTTACAGTTACCTTTATTTTTGTGTGATTTTAGTGCCTCAGCACTGTATGATGAATTTAAACTGCTCCATCTCGTGGTCAGAAAGATGTACTGCAGTTGTTTCTTTAGTGCATTTGAGGGTCTAATTGGGGAAAACAGACACCTGTGTTTCAAAGTGTCTCACACTTCTAATGTACAGAATATACAAAAAACATAGAGTACATACTTTAAAGAAACAGATGTGTGACATATAGATTATTAAAAGGCCATACATCCAAATAACTCCATTCATATTTTTATTTATATTTGATATAAAAATGTATTTTATATCTCAGCAGCAGTGAAGAAGTGTGTACAGAAAGTAAAATGTGGCTTTTTTTTCTGAAATAAAAGCAAAGAGATCAAAATAATAGCAGTGACATACTACTATTGATTCCAGCAACAAGACACATGACCTAATGACAGCGAAACGCTACCTGGACAACAGTGAGCCCTGGCAGACACTGGCAACGCAGCAACAAGGTGAGCAACAGGATGCAGGAGCTGATGGCAATACGACACAGAGAGCAGCAAGATACCGATGGACGGGATGAGATGCTGACAGCAACATCATAGAGAAGGTGACTGCAACAAAACACAGGAGATGAATATAACAAGACACTGATGGCTGCAAGTGACAGAAGCTGAATAAGACAATCGAAGTAACAAGAGGCTGAAGGCAACCAGATACTTCGATCAGCGAGTCACAGAACTTGATAGCAGTGAGACACTGATGGCAACAAGAACCAGAATGTAAAAGCAATGAGATGTTGATGGAGGAAGTGTTCAGATCCTGTACGTAAGTAAAAGTACTAACACCACACTGTAAAAACACTCTGTTACAAGTAGTAAAAGCCCTGCTTTTAAAATGTTACTTAAGTAAAAGTGTGAGTGTGATCAGGAAAAGCAGTCCTTAAATCCTTAAAGCAGTGCAGCGTCCCTGTGGCTGCTGTGCTGTTATATATACCAAACTACACGCCATCTTGGACAGTGTCTCCCACCCGCTCCATGACGTGCTGGTCAAGCAAAGGAGCACCTTCAGCGGAAGACTCATCCCCCCACAATGCACCACAGAGCGCCACAGGAAGTCATCCCTGCCTGTGGCCATCAAACTCTTTAACTCCTCCCTCTAAGTGTCAGTCTGTATGACCCGAAGTCATTAAACTGGACATTGAGCATTACATCTCCGCCATAATTAATAAATTGTGCAATATTCTGTGTACTACTCCCGTGCAATATTAGTTTTCCCCTTGTTAGTTTTTTCTTATTTATTGCTACTGAAACTATATACCTCAATTACTCTTCGACAGTACATGCACCTCCGCTTATTAATATTATTTATTACATAAGGAGTTACATTGTATTTTAGACTGTACTTTCATCACCAACCAGTAAACCCACTTGGTACTTGACACTTAGTTTATCTTATACTTATACCGACAGGATACTTAATTTATTTCTGACCTGTTTTATAGTGTTTATTTTTTCTAGTACTTTCTCCTGTGTGCACTGACGTAAAGGTGAGCTACTGTAACAAAGAGTTTCCCTTCGGGGATCAATAAAGTATTTCTGATTCTGATTCTGATTCTGATCTGATATATTCTATCATCAGATTATTATTCCTCGTGCATTAATGTAAAGCAGGATGTTGCTGCTGCAGCTGGTGGAGCTGGTGAACCGGTTCGTATCGGACTGCAGCTGATGATGCTTTTCATTCTGGATCCATCTGCTGATGCTTTTCTCCATCGATCGATCGTTCGGTTTGGAAAAAGTCAGAAAATAGTGAGAAATGTTGTCACAGTGACCCAAAGTGACGCCTTCACAATGTTGTTGTGTCCAAACCTCAACATTATTAACGATACATTAAAATTATCAAAAGGAAAAAGCAGCAAATCTTCACATTTGAGAAGCAAAACATTTGTTTTTTAAAATAACTTAAACGATTATCAAAATAGTTGCCAATTAATTTTCCTTAATTTATTTTCTAAGCTCTTTGTGTACTTTGTGTGTCAAAATCTTAATTAGTAAAGTAACTAAAGCTGTCAGATAAATGTAGTGAAGTAAAGAATACAATATTTCCCTCTGAGATGTGGCAGAGTAGAAGAAGAAGAAGGTGGCATGAAAAGAAAAGTAAAGTACAAGTACTTTGAATTTGCACTTAAGTGCAGTAGTAAATGTTACATTCCACCACTGCAACACATCAACAGATGATGGCAAGAAGAACAAGTTGATGGAAATTAGGCAGTAAGAGGCCGACAGCATCGACATACCTGAAGCGCCCTGATGTGGCGAAGCTCCTGTTGTCCTGCGTCACCAGTGACAGGATGCATCAGAGTGGAAAAAGTACAAGACGTTTGTTTTTCTTCTATCTGTCTTCTTGATCCAGTCATCGGGGGTTTGAAGAGTCACAGTCGTGATGAGTAATACTTTCCCGGTAAACCGTCACCTAACAGAGGTCAACTCCGTCCAAAGCTTAATTTCGGTGCTGTTGGTGCTGCCAGACTTTCACTAAAAGACGGATGATCTCGGCGTGTGTGTGTGGTCCTGCTGGTTTTAGTTTCAACTGCAAAGCTACCTCTCGGCCTTCGACCCCAGACGCCAGATTGTTCCTCTGGGCCTCCTTCTCCGAGCCGGTGACGGTTTGGATACCGACGTCTTGCCAAGGTGTCTGGGATTCGTTTAAGGCTTGAGTCACTCAGGACTTCTGGTACTTGCGGCGACGTTATGATTAAATGGAGTGAACCACGACGGCAAACTGAAGCAGAGCAACAACAGAAGGAAGGAAAATAAAAAAAACAAAACAGGAGTAGAGATGCAAAAGCTGTGAACTTAAACCTGTAAAACCCTTAAACACTCGTGATTTCAGTTTAACAAACTGGCAGAAGAGCATTTTAAACTAAAACTGAATTCTTGCTCCACAATGTTTTAATGTTTTATGCTTTGTTTTAGGTATTTTGTTTGTATTTTTTGTTGTTTTGGTGAGCTAAAGACAATTTTCCACTCAATAAAGTGACAATAAAGTTGCGTTCTGTTCTATTAAAAGGAGCAATAAGGTTTATCTTTAGGCTATTTGTTTGCTTTTACATTGGCTACCAGTTAATAAGTCAGAGTGAAACACCATTATATAAATTAACCATTAATATAAGTATTATTGTTGCATTGTTGCATGATTAATTAGTTTTAGTATAATATCATATATAGATTTATTGTAGATGTTCAAATTTCTTTGAACAGAGCACTTTAAGGACTTATTCTCCAAGTTTGAAAGGCTATTTTACAGGTTTTTCCTTTCTAATATGAGTGATTTAATGGATTTGATAATATAAATCATTTAAATAGCGAGTGTGATGATTGTGACATGGAAGCAAAGGTGTTTCTATGATTTAAAAAGGTGTATTCCTCATATTTCAACTCTTTTTCCCTCGTATTTTTGTTTTTTTTCCCCCAGCTTCTCTGGCTCCTGCGTTAATGGATTAAATAACTGTGAAAGAGGAAACTCTGAGACACAAATTCAAACTTTAATTAGTTTGATTTTCAGCTTCAGCAAGAAAACTACATGAAAACGTGTCTGCTTTTAATACCACTAGTGGCCTGCAGGTGGTGCTGTTGGACGGAGCTTCACAGCAAAGAATTGTTAGAAAACTGTTATTGTTAACAATCAATACTCAATTAAATTTATGATCAATAACAATACATAGGAGAAGAAACTGAAGAGGAGGAAAGAGAGAGGAGAAAATAAAGAGGAAGAGAAGGAAAGACAAGAAGAGTAAATATATAGGCGAAAGGAAAAGTAATTGGATTTTAGGTACACACATTATTATATAATCCTGTTTGTTACAGGAACAGGAGTGTGCTCATGTTACTTCATTAAATATTTAAACACAAAGCCCGAGTGGCGGGGTGAATATTATGTGTCTGGGAGTTTATCGGCTAATAAAAACTGCAAATAAAAACCGCGTGACGCTCGTTAATGAACTGCCTTTAAACTGAACACACACACACACACACACACACACCAGAGCAGCCTCATAACATAACATCCGCTTTAGGTCGTTTTGGAGACAAAAGAGTAAAGAAATAACAGGCGAAGGTCAGCTAAGTCTGCTACTTCCTTGCTAGCTAGGGGTTAGCATCTTTGCAAGCTAGCTAGCTCCTTGACAACACAAGATTTAACAATGAATTAAGTGTTTTTTTCCTGACAAATCAACCAATACAAGTCAGTTTCTTTAAAATTAAATCACAAAATAAAAAAAAAAACTCCAACTTTAGTTTCCTTAAGGGAGCTTTTTCAGCCAACCAGACCGGCCTCACCCGAACCGCCAAACCTCTGATCGTTGGTTTTCTTCCCATTAGTTGAGCCAAGCCAAACACCGAGCCGTCTGCGGTCTATCAGGTGTCAGTCTGATTAATATGACGTGACGTTTGGGGGTTTAGTAGAGTGTCAGTCTGCTGGTAATAAGTGTAAATAACCCGAAACACCTGAACCACATACAGGAAAGGAGATCAACGTCACTTCTTGCAAAGACAACAACTACAGCTTAGTATTGTACACTGGATTATAAATAATAACAGCGACATTTTGTGAAGCAAAACTAGTAAAATCACAACTAATCTGTCTTTTTGTAAACATAAAGATAATATATATAATATACTTGGAGCTCTTCTTGTACACTCAAAAGTGTAGCAAATAAAAGTATGCCAAATTCACATGACAACTTTAAAACGACGGTTTTACAATGACAAAAATAAAATGAGGAACTTTTAATGTCTTTGTCCTTGTTTTTATGCAGAATGATTTTTGGCTATTTATACTGAAAGATAATTCAAATATTCATGGAACTGCAAAACATCAGTTCCAAATGTGTTTGAAATACCTGTTTTGAATCACACTTTGAAACTAAAACTGAATATTTAATGCAAATCTAAACTTTAACCACAAAGCCTAAACATTAAAGCTACCCAAATGTCCCTGAAATTTGCACAGAAACTTACATAGTTTACATAAAACCTTGAAACTATATGGAAATAAAAACACCAAATAAAAGTACCTTGGTGATTTTACAATCAGTAAAAAGTTAACATCAGGTAAAAGTCTCTAATGTTTGCACAGAGATGCAAACGGCTGGAGATGGATGAGCGCTGAGAGACGGGACTTTAGACACAGCTGTCACGTTACTGCTCTTGGCAATGTAGCTGTTACATTTACTCTACCTAAATAATGGATTATTGTCTTGGATCTGTGGAAATTTCTCTGTATTTTTGTAACTATTTCTGAAGACGAGCCTGGGGCGAGCTCGCTGTAGGTTTGTGTAATTGCTCTCGCTGCCAGAAGGGGGAGATAAAAGTCCCGCAGCTTTGACGTCACACGCGCAGACATCGCTAAAAATGAAGCCCATTAATTTTTATTTTGAGCGAAAAAGAGACGAGGAGAAAGAGGCCAACATACAAAAGCAGCTGGACATCCTTTGCGTGTAGCAGACGTGGGCCAATGTGGGATTTTGGTGGTGTGTGCACAGATGTGTGCAAAAACTTAAGTATTGCAGAACCAATACTTCTGTTAAAATGCAGCGTCAATATTTTAAAAACAGTTTCAATGTTTAGAAAAAGTTGTTCCACAACTTTCATATGTTTTAAAAAGCTCTGAAAAGCTGTGTGTTTCAACTATGTTTCAGTGTTTTAAAAAGCTGTCCAGATACTAGGGTCTTCCACTTCCATAGTACACATATTTAAATAGTTTGATAAGAAACTCTGTACTCTGCTCCTAAATTTCTCTGTGTACTCCGTAGAGCCCTGCCTGAAGTACACGTACCTCAGTACAGTACTTTAGTAATAAACGTACTTAGTTACATGCTTTTTAGACTTGACACCAACCAGCTGCTGAAGTGCTGATGTTTGTTTTGCATAAAACTCACAGAGCTGACTCATATTGACTGAGACAGAGAGAGTTTACAGTGCACCTTTGAACTAAGTAATGTGATGGTTGATTAACTTTCAGTTTTATGAGGCTGCGTGTGTGACAACATCCCCGTTATTGGGAGTCGGCTGGGAACTGAGCAGGTGAGGACATTAAAAATAAAGTTCAAAGGGAAGATTTGGACTTTGTCAGGTTTTTTCCCCTCTTCATCACAGCCATAACTGCGTCCATTAAAGCCCGAACCGTCGAGGAACGAAGGGGCTCGGAGCGCCGCCAAGGTGGGAAATTTCATCGGTGACTCACATGCTTGCTGTTTGTCAAATCAATTTGAGCGCTGAGCTGAGTTAACTGCGTTCTCAATAACAACAGCGCTGCGGCGGCCAAGGAAAGAATGAGCCGAAATTGTTTTGAGGAAAGAAATCAAAGAGATAAAATATGCTGTGAATTTCCCCGGAGAGCTGGGTAATTTCTCGTCTTTTCCAGAGAAGGGAAGGTTTGGCAGAGTCCAGTTTCCCACCCGGCAGTCCCACAAGATCATTACTGGAATGTGAAAATATATCAATTTTAACAAGTGATTTATTTAACCTGTTATTGAGTCTAAAAAGACGACTCCAGTGAGACTGTAGGGTCTGCAGCCTCTTCCTGTTTTCCATCACTTTTTCAGCCTTTATCATGCTTGTAGAAATGTTCTGTTTGCCTCATTCTCTAAATAAGTCCTTCAAGGAAAGTTGTAACAGTGGAAAACATAGCTTTAATCTATGTTTCTTCATATAGACTTAAACTGGTGGGAGTCTTGCTTTGGTTTGTCTGTCAGCTGCAGTCACACTGACTTTCGCTTCCCGTAAATTCCTGGTTCGCTTTACGTAGAGTTGAATCTGGTTAAAATCTGACACACGAAAACATGCATCCTTGTACGGCGAACTAATACAAGCAGCAGAGAGAGCAAGGACAATAATGGAGGTTAATGAAGCTGTATAATTTACAGCTTGTGGACTGCTGTTGTTAGCCTGCTAACCATGCTAGCTGTATATACAGTCAATGGCCTTAACACGCAAGTGAAACAGGCCTGACCGCACGAAGAAGAACGTTTGCTTTTAAGTTAAAAACTGCTGTGTACCTAAACTCAATAAATACAAAAACCACATTCATCATTGGCTGTATAACAATGAACATATTTTAACACCTGTATGAGTACAGCTCTGTATTTTCCACACACTTTTCTTATTTACTGTTTTACAGGTTGAAAACCTCATATTACCCCTTTAACTGCATTTACTGGTTAGCTTAGGTAGCCTAGCTAGCTGTTACCTGCTTATTTCAGATAGCAGATCATTACAATAAACCTAGTTTTCCAGCTTTCCTGAATAATTCTCCAAATTAACCCAGGTAACTAGCTGCCAGTCTACTAGCAATAGCAACTATTACACAGTTTCAAATGCACAAAACACTGCTAATAGGTCACAGCAAGAGCTATAAAATAACACCACATGATCTGCCGGGCTTGGTCCACATTAACTAAACATTTTATCGGACTTGGACTGATTCTAAATTACTTAATTGATAGCCGTTACCCCTTAAATTAGCCTGTGAATTGCTAATGCTAATCGCTAGCTAACACTTTCCAGCACATATCCCAGCCTTGCATGTAAACTCAAATTTCACAGTATTATTTGTGACCCAAACAACTATTCATCGTGTTTATAAGAGTTTCTGTGATATTTTGTGACCATAACAGTTACACTGGCTCTCTATTTATATTATTCTGATTCAAAATCTCTTTTTTTTTAAACTGTGTTGAAAGCCCCCACACAGGTGTTTCCATTTAACTAGCCTGATTAAACCTCATTTTAAGATTCTTCTTCACTAGTTTTGTTGCACCTGGTAGGACAACTTACACCTGTATGACTCTTTTTAGTGTGTGGACCTCATGTACAGTAATTACCAAAACAACTCCACCCAATTCTCACCTGAGCAGAGGTCAGGTAACAAGCCACAATAACAGAAAGCATCTGGGTTTGCAGGGGAGTTTATCCTATGGAGAAGTTTGTGCCTTTATTTGTTGACTTTTTTTCCTTATTTATCCAAAAATACAACTCAGAAATGTCTTTAGAAATGTGTCATGTGAAGCCAAACTAACATCCGGGTTGGCACATATAAGACAATGAGAGAAAGCCATTAGTCAGTAATAGATGAAGGTTTTGCTCTTAATCCCAAAAGACTTCAAACTAACCATGCACATTAGGGACTAAATATTCTTAAATCAGGGGCGACAGTGTAAACAGAATATACATGGGCACCCTTGACTTTTGAGGCGGGTCCTGGAGAATCCTGGAAACGTGGAAAACAAGGAAATTATTTAAGAGTAGAGAAAGAAGAGAGGAGTCCCAAACCTCTGATTTTATTTTGAAGGGGTGACTGAGTTCATGGGAAGCCGCCGTCACATCACATATAAGTGTGTGTGTGTGTGTGTGTGTGTGTGTGTGTGTGTGTGTGTGTGTGTGTGTGTGTGTTTTGGACGGGGGGGTCTCTAGGACTACACAATTTACACAGTCATACACCACAGCTCATGTCAATGTGTGTGTGTGTGTGTGTGTAGGGAAGTGGTGATGTTAATCAACCCCAGATGAGCGAAGAGGCCAGACGAGTCGAGTCATTGTGTGTTTGTGTGTGCGTATATGTGTGTGTGTGTGTGTGTATAACAGCAGTAATAACAGTCTGGGCTGGCGGAGTTCGACCCAAGGGCCGGCCCCCCAAAACCTCGGGCCCTGTGTGTGCCTGAAGTCACCACCTGAGAATGTGGGGGCCGAAGCGGCACCTTTGTGTGCAAATGGAGCAAAGTATCTAAGTACATTTACTCAAGCACTTAAGTATAATTTGAGGTACTTGTACTTTACTTGAGTATTTCTATTTTATGCTACTTTATACTTCTGCTCCACTATATTTATTTGCCAACATTAGTTACTTTGCAGATTCATAACATTAATTAAAAATATAAATCTAATAATAAATGAAGATGTATTGTCATGGATTAAGCTACACAGCAGTACATAAAGTAGTTATTAGTTATCTTTACCAGCTGCAATATTAAAGTGATGAACATATTAATGCATCAATAATTATAATCCAGTAATATAATATATATTATTTTGAAATTGGCCATTCTGCATAATGAGTACCTTTACTTTAGGTACTTTAAGTATAGTTTATGCTAATTCTTATGTACTTTTACTTCAGTGAGATTTTGAATGCAGTAAAAAGCAGCAGCTTGGTACTGTTAAAACTACATGTTTGTAGTTTTTTGTCATGGTGAGTAAATGCAACGTAAACACTGAACAAGAACAACTGATGAGTTTCAGCTTGTGGTCTTTATCAGTATCTGTTGACATGCCAAAATGCATCATTTTAATGAAGTTATTCTTAATACTACAAGTATTTTTGACCTTTTAAGACTGCTTTCCGTTCTCTATGCACCTTGCACTTGACTCCTACAAGAATAGTTCAGCTTTTTTACAACTTAGGTCTGATTTTTGTTGTTTTGGCCATCGTTGCTATCAGTTATGAAGACTTTTTACCCATCAAAGTGCCTTGTCAGGCAGCAACACAAGCAGTCAGATGGACAGACAGGTTGTAAAAAAAAAAAAAAGGCTACAAACCAAATCACTTCGCTGAAATGGTTTTTGGTCAGGTGACGGTAGCTCAGTCGGTAGAGCGAGTTGGCCATTAATCACAGGGTTGGTGATGGGAGCACTGGCTCCTCCTGTCCAAATTGCTTATGATACATATGGGGAAAAATGTAATGCTGGGTTCAAACTATACAATATCAGCCAGATAAAAGCCCGACCCAACAGTTGTAGGGCGTCGGGTTCGACAATTGATCGTTTAATCCTGTGTAGTGATTCATAATGGACGACAACCGATGCCGCATCTAGGACTGATTGATTGGGGACCAACATGTAGTCCGTCATGTCCCCCCAGCCAAGTCACGGCAAGAATTATGACTCTATAATCGCCTTATCTGACACAGTGACCATCTTAACAGACAAAAAGATTGTGCAGTCTGAACCTGGCATAAGTCGTTTTGGACAAAGGCGTCTGCCAAGTGAACGAATAAAGTACCCAGAAAGCATTGATTTGGTGATTTGGAGGTCAAAAGATGTCTTGGTTGATAGTGAGCTAAATTTGATTGGAAAGCTTGTATTTCTGACATTTAAATTATATATAACTAAAATATAGCCAGTAGGCGATTTGTAACAGGGAGGACGGAGGGTTTCCCAGTTTGGTTCACCCACAACTAGCGAACCGACCCCACCCCTCACCACCACCACCACCATCCCACACCATAAGGTAGAGAATATTATAGATCCAAGACAAAACTGACAGAAGGGCGGGGCTCAGAGAAAAAGGCGCAATTACAAATCCGCCTGCTTCTTCAGCACCACGGACAGCGCCGTGGATTGATCAATACAGTCAGGCTACGGATATTTCAGAGCCACGGTCGGAGCCATAGAGTCTAACTTGCACAAACCTCAGTCAGATAAAGGATCAATGAGTCAGGCAGACCAGACTAACATTCAACTAAACAACCCCTCTGCACGCTCTCTGCTGCTAGGGGGCGGAGAGGGGGGATGGCAGGTTAACAAGGGGGATGCATTTTGCTAACAAGGGGGGAATCCCCTACTAGTTATAACTGCTGTTGAAATGATTGATTATTTGTAACGTAGACATCTAGATAGATATTCAGAAATCCCCATTGGAAATCAGGGGGAATATAGGCTTGTGTTAACCACAATGCTTTTTGACAAATCACCATGTCGGTGCTTACTGGATATAGTGAAACAGGTTTGTTTAAAACCCGTGTAATCATCTGACCATCTGTGTTGCCAGATCTCTCTAAATAAGGTCGGTGAGTCATACATTCTCAAAACCAACAGGAATGATGACCCAAAACTACCAAAATAATGGAGTTTTCCATATCGGATGAGTCACAGTTTCCCACCAACACATGAACAACCAAAAACCAAAACAAATAATAAGTTACTATAGACTTCATACCTGTTAGTCACCACACCAACATCTCTGACAGAGCTGATGTCAGTTTGTTGTGTCTCGTTCAATTAATTCTAACTCTGACAGAGACAAAAGAGCAGAGGTTAGTTGAAATTTAATTTTTGTATTTATGGTTGCTTTTGGATGGGATTAAAATGTTTTTTTCTGCCCTGAAGGCTGAGCAGCACCTCCTGTGTTTTTTTTTTCTTTTCTTTCCTCTGGAGTCATGAAACACTTTCATTTCATTGCTTACCAAAAACGCCAATTTCATTTTCCAGGCGGTTTTATGTTGGCCCGGGGAATGAGTCATCAAAACTTCAGGGTCTGGAAAGGATCGCCGCTGACGAAAACATTTCCCAGCATGCTTGGTTAGTCACATAGCAGGATGATTGATTGAAAGCTCTTCCAAATAAATACATGAAAACAAATCTCCACTTCCCAGGTCGGCAATGAGGTTTTTATTCAACCCCTGTTTATCCAGGGGAGGTTGGCAGGGCACATTCACTCTTTCTCAACAATGCCGTGATTCAGTTTCATAAAGCTGCGCACATTATCATTTGGGAGCTGCCCAGTGTGACCACAGCCGTCTGCTGTCAGCTACTGGGAGCTGCCCAGTATACAACCACAGCCTGCTGCTGCCACAACGCTAATTGGAAGTTAAGTGTCTTGTTCAAGGGCACAGCTGAGGTTGGAGAGCATTGCTGCTTCACTTAAAGGGTCAGTTCACCCAACAAAACGTATTTTCTCTCTTACTGTCAGTGGTAGATTGTTTCAGTTTTATGTGACGAGGTTTTAAGATACCTTCACGTAGTATCAGTTTCTCTCATATAATATCTAATCATCTGTTTCTTTTTTTAAAGAACCCAGAGAGTCATGTAACAACACTTACTGCTGTTTTGAAGTTATTTCTAGATTTTTTTCTATATGTGATTTAAAAAAAGAGATTTTAAATTTCCTAAAATGGCAGCTATAAGTAATATATGTCTCTGCCAAATTTTGTAGGATGCACAAACAAAATTGAGAGTTTTGTTATCTGGTACATTTTCCTATATTGATGTTATTTTTTTATCTGTCATCTCACTTTTACTTATTTCTATTGCGGCATATTTATTTTCAGAAAAAAATGCATACTGCCAGTTGCTGTTTAGAGTCAACTTGCTTTCAGTAACTAGCCTGGTTCTATTAATAACGCCATTTTCTTTCAATTAAACAAATTAACAGACATATGATACATGCAAAACAGCTTCATCCAGCAACCCGGCCTCCTGGAAAAACAGCTTGTTCACTGCCTCTCTAGATTTTCCTTATTCTTCTCAATGAAATTCTTTCTATGTTGTGCTTTCTCTGACAATCATTGCTTCCTTTCTGGATAATCTACGTAGTATGGAATTTCTGTCATGATATAGAAAATAGAGAGAAACGCCGTCACAATGACCCAGCGCCCAAAGTGACACCCTCACACACCTTGTTTTGTCCAACCAACAGTCCAAACCTCAACATTATAAATTAAAATTATTAAAAGGAAAAGCAGGAAATCCTCACATTTGAGAAGCTGGATTCATGTTTTACATGAAAACATGACTTTTGACGATTATCAAAATACTTAATTTTCTGTCAGTCAACAAAGAATAAACTAAACTAATAACTAATCGTTATCGTTATAACAAAATATCACGTTTTATAAGCTCTTGTGTTTTATATCCAAAAAATCTTAATTTGTAAAATAATTAAAGCTGTCAGATAATTGTAGTGGAGCAGAAGTAGAAAGTGGCATGAAAAGAAAAAGACTCAAAGTACAAGTACCTCAGCTTTGTACTTAAGTACAGTACTTGAGTAAATGTACTTACTTACATTCCACCACTGCAGGAGACAAACCTTTAAAGTTACTCCCAGCTCTGATATTGATGGGCAGTGAAGTGCATGGGATGTTTGATATCCAAAGAATGAAGTGGGAGAAGAAAATATGCAGCTCTTCATCATATTCCTCATAAATTTACTTTTTTGTATGTTTTCATTTTTCCAGAGCTGGCTGAAGAACAGAAGCTCACAGGCAAAGTTAATCTCTCAGTGTGTCAGTGCTCGTCTTTAAGTAAACAGAGCTGAGATAACCTCTGGATGTTTGATGTTCAGCGCATTAGGAGCACTTCTTTACATAAAGAGTTGAAGTGTTGTTGCTTGGTCTCCAAGCTGTGAATTTTGTTTTCTGTGAGGTATCTCCAGTATCTCAAACCTGGCATCATAAATTCCAGAAGTGCATCAAGTTCCACAATCACCAAACAAGTCAAAGTTTCCAGCGATTTCCTCACACTTCTTATGAAAAGCAGTCAGTATCTGCTGTTGTTTGTTTATGGTTTACTTTGAAACCTAAACCTGTGAAAACGCCATCTTTTCCTTCACGACAGAACTGTGCTTTAATTTTATACTTTTTTATTTAATCGCCTTCTGAGTTTTATTTGTTTTTCTTCAATCCAGCACCCAAATAATACCAGGGAGGGTGTTTTATAGTGGAAGCAGGCCACGTCACCATAAAAAATAATACAGCTTCCTGAAATAAAACAGCCCAAGATCAGAGGTGCTATTTCACACAGCAAAAGCCATATGCTTAATGAGTGTTCCTCTTGTTTAGACTGTTATCTACTAACTAAATTGATCACAAGATGAGATGTGTCAAGATTTGGGTGATTTTCCACTATCAATCGCAAATACTGATAGTGATACCTAACTCCATGTAATTTGGAGTAGCCTAAATACACCTAGAATCACACGACACCAACATGTAGGAGTCTGCTAATTAAATCATAGGCTGCTTATGTGTGAGAGGTAGAAAATAATAAAGTATGAATAAACTGGTGATGGTTAATAATTATTGGTCATCACTTATTTGTTTCTGCTACTCCTCACTTCGACTGTGTAGCCGACTGGATAAGCCTCTGCCTTTTGGACGACTTTCCATTTAGTGAAAATAAACAAATGATTCTTTTCTACTGATACTTTCGCAAGTTCAGTTTGTTCTGGGTCTGCACTGGTTCGTACTGCCTCCAGGAAATGGCCACATGCTTGCACTCTAAAGTTTTATATGTTATCAAACTAACTGTCGGCCATATAAATTGAAGCATTACAACTTTAAACAGTGTTACAAACTCCCTCGAGCACTGTGTAGCAGAGTTTAGGGGCAGGGTTAGGGTTAAGCAGTGCAGGTGGTGACTGACTGATACCTGTTTCACCCTCGGGGCTTACCGTAGCACTCGCAGTACTATAAACCCGTATACTCGACCCGACTGCTGCTGATCCCAGCTCTCGTACAGACTTGTTGCCCTCCACACTTTCTGTACCAGAGTCAGACAGTCGACTCAGTGCTTGTTAGCCTGTAGATATTATTCCTGCTGCCTGTGGAGTTTGTCGTGACTCACTGCTGCAGTTTGGTTGATAGTTAGACAACCTTTAGTGCCTGTTAGTGTTAATAACTGTTTTGATTTGATTATGATACAAGTTACTAGACTTTTGTTTATTTACTGTGAAAATAATAGACACGCAGCATGAACACACTTATCACAGTAATAAAGTAAAACACTTACAGTATTGATTTCATTTGTTTATCAGATTTATGTAGCCTACTATTTTGAGAGATTAATGAAGCATGTTGCTTTTTTCCACTCGATACCCGCATATCACATCAGTGTGCCCTGAAAGGTGTGCGACATCAAATACTCGAAAACTCATATAAATACTAGGTCTACCGAGACAACATAACACTCGAACACCCCGGCACTATTTCCGATCAGTAACAGTTATTTGGGTCTCACTGATTCTTCCTCCTTTCTCTGTTGTTCTTTCTCCTCATGAACTCTGATAATTTTGAACAAATTTGTGGCGTTAACACTATTAGTAATGGAGGAAGAGCAAGCTACAGTTCAGATGTGCCGGGGGAGTACCAACACTGCATTTGATTTGTTTGCATTAATCACTTGCAGTAAAATTTCTCTCATTATTTGACAAAGTATAATAATGAAGTACTCAAATGCTCGCATGTTTTGAAAGTGGGAACAGTCCCGGCCTTGTTTCCGTGGCATTCCTTATCCTTCCAGTCCAAACTGAAGCGATGACAGGCATCAAGCACAAGGCAGCATATGAACCACAATCTTTTTTTTTAATAACCATGCAGTGAATTCTGCTTAAATGCATCTTTAACAAACAATAGAAACAGATGGGTAACATGAGTCGAGTGGATAATTTCCAGCAGTCTGTGTTCAATTCTCCCCTCTAACATCAATGCTTTCTTTAGTTGTGTTGCTGTTGTCATTGAAATATCTAGTGTTTTTACTTCATAGGGTTTTGTGGACAAGCTCACTGAGCGTTCATGTGGGTCGTAATGAGCCGAGGCCTTTTGTTTTTCTTCCTGCTGATGTTGTGAACAAAAATGGAAGTAAAGTCAACAACGAAGCTTTTTTTTCTCCATTAGTTGCAGATTTGGGTGTTGATTCTCAGTGGGTTTAGCACTAAAAGCAGTAGGGAGAACACAGTAGGGATTACAAGTGGACCCTCTCAAAATAACAAAATTGTGTGAACATGGTCAACATTATACCTGCTTAACATCAGTATGTTAGCATTGTCATCATGAGCATGTTAGCATGCTGATGTTAGCATTTAGCTGTGCCTAAGTACAGTCTCACAGAGCTGAAGATTGTGGCATCTGTGTGTCCTTTATTTGTCATCTTTGTTTCTCTTACTTTTTACTCACTTTTTTCTTTGTTGAGCCGTTTTAGCCAGCAAAGGGTTTGTTCACACATGCACATCCACCCACCCACCCATACATACACACACTTTAACACAAGCAAAAAAAGCATACATTTGTGAAAATATCAGATCATTGACAAGTTCTTACACACAGACACTCATCTTCAGACTCCTCCACTGTAACAAATGAACTTTAATCATCTCTGGAGCAGCTGAAGATGTAGGAGGAGGAAGCTTTATTTACTTTTCCTCCTGATTTGTGATCTCTCTGCACATTGCTGCTTACAGGAAAACGCTCCCACTTCAAACAGCTCAGAGGCTGAAGAGCGGACGGCTGCATGGGCCACTGAGCTGCCAGCAAATAATTTCTCTTCTGAAGTGATTGACCTCAACTTGTAAAATCATGATGTTGAGGCTCAAGATGAGACAACGGACAAATAAGGAGTTTCATTCCAACCTGAGACATCCACCACCAAAATGCAACACCTGCTTTTACCAAGGACAGTGAAAAGAAGATATTTATTTTAAATGGAAAGCAGAAACCATTCTCTTCTTTTGACCGGTTGCTTCTGACTTGTCTCGCTACAGGGTTAACTCGCATATTAACATACTGGTGCAGCTCTCAACACTTACAAAATCAACCCACAAAACAACCAAAGCATATATTTTTTCAAGATAGCGATTAGTTGGTGTGTTAATCGAGAGATCGAAAGCAGAATCATCTGTGTTGAAGCTTTACTAATACAATTGTGATGTTGTGAGATAACATTTCCTTGTTTGGTTGGACACATGTGCCTTCAATTTCAATAACCTGGGTTCAATTCCCAACTCATGAAAGCAAGTCTTCTACTGAGAGGATGGCAATGTTTTGCTCTTATATAAAAAACATGATTTAAGTTTTAACCATATTGCTAGAACTGCCAAACTTTAATCAAACGATTAACTGATAGGTCCTAAAAACTTGCCTGACCTGAAGTCCTTTTCAAAAAGTCGCTGAAGTTGTTTTCACATATTGAACATTGAAAAAAAAGTCTCAGATTGCTGCTTTTAATTGAGTTGGAATACTGTCAGTAAAAACAACAATTTGCGTTTTACAGGTGGTTTTTCTGTTTCTTGGCTGGGAGCAGTAAGTTTCTGAAGTCTCCTCTGATTGCCTGGCAAGAAATAGCCAGACGAATTATTTGCTGTTTTTACTTCAGTTTTTGTATAGATTAAACAAACAAGATAAAAAGTGTGAATTTGTGAGCTTTGGAGGTGCTAGTAGGTGGGTTTTGTTACCTTCAGACAGAGCCACGCTAGCTGTTTCCTCTGTTTCCAGTCTTTATGCTAAGCTAAGCTAATTGGCTGCCAGCTGAAGCCTTATATTTGATGAACAGCAATGAGAGTGATATCAATCTTCTCATCTGTGTATTTCCCAAAATGTTGAACCCTTACAACTGGAATTTACAAGCTTTTCAATCTGGGAATAATCCTGGATGCTTTAAAAGCAGCAAAAAAGCAACAGCCTCTCTGGGCACAGGAAGCGTCATGGTGTGAACACAATCAGTAAATATCAAGGCAATCTGCCTGTTAGACTGTGATATTTCTTGAGTGCAAGTGGAATTATTTTTCCTGATTATGGCATTAGAAGAAAGGTAAAGAGATCATCACAAAACCTTAAGTTCCAACTTCTGGGAAACATAAACATCCACAGCAAATTTACTGGAAATCAGGCCAGTATTCCTGAGGATATCATGCTCTGAACCAAACTGTTAGACAGACAAAATTGTGCCTTCAACACTGGACTCTCTATATTGCAAAGATAGTACATAAAGATTTGAATATGATTTGCATGCAAAAAAGATCAAAGGTACATCCAAATTCATGTGCAGCTTACTGCCTGATAACTCTTCCCCCAAACAAATTGCTAACAAGCTCGCTGTGTGCCACAAGAGCTGGTTTTAACGAGCGGTAATGTTCAGCTGGATGAGTGTGTGGTATAAATAGGAGCAGAGGTTTTCAGAGGCTGTTGGGTTAAAGTACAGGGTAGCAGGATGTTAGGTCAGAGGTCCAGACGGTTTCATGAGAGGGAAACAACTGGCAGGACTACAGTCGATCTGTCATCTTCGTGGGAGGGCAAACACAAAACTTATCTTTATCTTTATTTCTGAAACAAGCAAACAAATATGTCAGTAAGGTGATACAATTTCACTTGTTCCTGTACAGTAGATCATAATGGGTACACTCTTGAAAAATGGGTTCAATTAATTTTAATGACATTAATCTTCTATTTGCCTGAAAAGGAGTTCTAACCAGAGCTTTCTACAATCACGAAATATTTTGTCATGACCTGCTCCCTAGTCTGTTTTTCTGTTTTATTTTGTATTTCTCATGTCTTCGCGTGCCTGTAACTTCACTTCCTGTCATTGTGTGTTTCCCTCCAGTTTTGCTTGTTTGCCTCGCCTTAAGTAGTTCCACCTGTGTCTTGTTATCTCCCCTCACCTGAGTATTTAGTCTGTGTGGTTTCACTCCCTCCTTGTCAGTTTGGTTTGTGTGCGTATGTTCCAGCCAGTTTCCTTGTGTTTTGGATTCTTTGGACCTTGCCTGTTTTATGGATTTTGGATTTTCTGCCTTCTCCCTTACAGATTTATTTGCCTTTGTTTGGACTGACTTGCCTGGTTTTGATCTCTGCCTGACCATCCATGTAAGCCTTAATTCATTAAATCATTGAACTTCACTAGCTCTGTCTGCCGTTGGGTCCAATCCCATGTTTTCCCTGTTGCTCTGCTTGGCACTGAACGTGACACATTTTTATTGTTTGGAAGTCAAGAAAGCTGTAAGATAATGTGATGTTTAACCTCGTTTGAACTCCAGTGAGAGTTTGTGGAAGAAATATTTTAATCTGAAGATGCTAGAACAGTCCAGTTGTAGTTGGAACCATTTTCAGTCCCTGGATCCCACAAGGTAACAGAGGTACATCTGAGACAAAACAATCATGCATTGGTCTATTTTATTTGTGAACCTACACAGCAGCTACAGCGTGGAAGCAGCACTAAACTACATTGAGATTCCAGCTCGATTATCCAGATGTCGTTAAGTGAGGGAGGTGTCAGCTGTTCCTGACGGCCTTGTTGTGTTAGCTGTGTTCTTCACCCTACAGCATATTTTTATTATTTATTATATACTTTTTGAATAAAAGGACATAGAGAAACATTCACTCTTGTTTTATTCAAAATAAATTACTTCTAGTACTCACTATGGTCCTATGCAAATCTGTTAACTTCAGGAAGTGAAGATGGTCCCAAGATGTTTTTAGCTAAACATTTGCAATCAGTTGAGTACATTTTACTTCAATTACAAGAAATATTGTTGAACTTAGTTTGGTGAGCTTGCAGTACATTCAACACAGCATATTAACTGTTTTGTATAGTCACATTACAAATATATGCATAGAAGATAAAGTATCCACACTAATGTAAGAAGACTACAGCCATGCTGGTGGTTTTGTGAGGCTGTACTTGGGTCTAGTAGCTATAGTGCATTGAGCTGACATAAGATGAGATAAACCACTTGATTCCCAGACAGGAATCAAGTGCAGCAAAAATAATTAAGTATATAAAATAAGAATGAAAATAGAAGCTAAACAAGAGCAATTAAACTCACTTTCACTAGCATGTAAGCATACGAATGATAGCTAATTAGTTTAAGTACAGCTGAGGCTAATGGAAATATCATTAGTTTTGCAGGTATTTGGTCATAAACCAAAGTATTTTGGTTTAAATTTTGACCTGATAATGATGCTAGAAAATAGAAAAGCTAGGAAGTCTGTCCAATCTGTGGAGGATTGACCAACAGAAATTGCCATCCCTAAAGCTCTCCACGCTGCTAGCATGGCTAAAAACAAGGTATTCCTGAGTTGAATAACCTCAGGGAGCGAACTTCCTTTGAACAACTTAGATTTGAAACATCCAGAGGGCATTTCCTCAGACAATAGTCAGAGCCTTTTTAATAAAACCAAACTTTATCCAAACAAAGATATAAGCAGGAGTGACTAATAAGTTTGGATGCAGTCCTAACTTTTTCTTTTCAGCAGTGTCAGGCTACTGTAATATAAAACACTCATTTTTAATACCTAATCTTTGAGATGTTATTAACATACCTGGTTATTTAATACCACCCGTGTTATAACGATTATGGTACCTTTTTTCCATATAGCTATCAACTTCTGCAGCCTAATCCTGTAAACAATGACTAATCTAAAGGTCATGAAAACAAGATCCCTCAGCTCAGTGACTCATCGGCCTCAGAGATATGACACAGGGCTGCAAATAGACAAAGCAGAAGCCATCGTTTAGTGCTGAATTGTTGATTTCCAGTTGAGTTTATTCTCCTTTTCACAGCACTTTTTCAACATTAGACACTTTATGGGTCAAAGAAGGTGGAATAAGGTCATTTACTGCACTGACAGCGAGAACATGACATAGAAAAGATGCTGAATTATGTGGTTTTACTCCAGAGAAGTGGGATTATCTCACTTCATCAGACTTACTGTAAGAAAAATAAGATTTTAAGGCCGTATTCGGGCCGACCCTCAGATTCATTTGAATGGAGCCAATGAACCAGGTTCAACTTTTGCTGCAGCACAACATGTCATCTGGCAAGGCGCTGCATTGGCCAGTCAAATACAATACATGCAAGTGCGCATTGCAGGCAGGTTATTTTGTAATGTGATGAAAGATGAAGTTGTTTCCGCTGTGATAACTTTGAGTTGTAAAATCGTGAGTATTAACAACCTTTGCGTAGCGTTTTGGCCTTTTAAAAGCATTTGTTACTCCAGCTGCACTTCCTTGATCATGTTTCATGTCTCACTGGTACCGTAAACAAGACGCCCCCACCAACGCAGCATCAATTTCAGTCTGAGTCCCCGCTAAAGCTTGACTTTGGACTTTAAACCCGCAATAACTGATTTGTGTTTGTTGTTTATTTTGTTTTTTTTTAATTTGGCAACTTGGGGGCAGCTGGAACAAGCTCTGAGCATAACACTGACATGTCATCACCTTTAAGTTAATATGTTGAGCTTTGTTAGCAAACTGTTGCTTATTTACACATCCAGCAGTTACAGAGCAACATTAGCTTCTATTTGGAGTCATGTTTGTGTCACCTGAAGTCCAATTTTCTCTCTTTTCACATTAAATCTGCTCTGCTCCCTGTTATTTGCACAAAAACTAAATTAACCACCAGGCCAAATGTCAGATTTTTACACAATGAGCACTCCTTCACATGAGGTGAAAACCCATGCTGTAATCTATTAGAAACTCAGTAACGTTTGATTCCTCTCAGGTCAAAACTGTTTCCCATCAGTGAAACTCAGTTTGCAGGCAGTAGTTTCCAGTGGTAAACACATGGTAAAAGCATCTTATTAAAAACAATAAAACCACAGTATATAAACTATAAAGACACAGTAAAACAAGCCACACGCTGCCGGAAGATACAGACACAACTTACAAACATCAGCTGATCAGAACAGAACAGGAAAAAAATCACTTTCTAGCACAAAAGCCTCAAAGGTGTGAGACTTTGCATCATTGAATGTGTTAATTAATCTGACTAATTGCAGTAAATACAGCAAATGAAGTTTCCTTCATTTCTTAGTCTTGAAGGTCAAACTGGGACAGGAAAGAGCTGGTTTCCTCATTCCGGTCAGTGATTAACGCTGTAAAAATATACAAAACAGGAACATCTCCATGTCTAAGTTGCATTGTTCAGACTGATTTTCAGAGCTGTTTTCATTAAAGAAAAATTACTCTAATTTTTAATTTCTCAGTTTCAAATTAATATAAAGGTTATAGATGACATGCTCCTGTTTGGGTTTGGGTTTAGAAAGTTTTACCAAAGTTTTTAGTTCATGCTGGAGAAACAAACATGCTTGTCAAGCCAAACGTAACATGGGTTTTCTTAATTTTGAAGAAGCAAGAAATCATTAATTAACAGTCAGCCCTCTTTTCTTCAAAAACCTTCTCTTCCAGATTCAACCACATCACGTGCTTGGCTATTTAATAGAGTAACATAACATACTATGGACAAAACGTGGTGCTAAAATGAGGGCTAATGGGCTCATAAACTCACCACAAACAAACCATCCGTTGTTGTCGCAGCATTTAAAATGAAGTTTGAAAAAACGAACTAAAACTAACTGGAAGTTAGGTGACTTGTTCAAAGGCGCAACGGCAGTATCCGTTGAGCTTGGAGGCTGTTACCATGAACGTACAGCACTTTTAGGTTTTAGGTGTTAAAACAAATAAGAAATTAAAGGAAAAACCTGATTTGGTTGAGTACGAAACTAATGAGGACACCAAATGAGGAAATATCTTCCTTAAGCGTTTGGAGACTGAAGCTGTTCTGGTGGCTTGTGGTGGAACAACACCTTGCTAACCCACTTTACGTTGTTTTCTGCTTTAATTTGTCTCCCAGTCTGTTTCTCTGAAATATGATCTGAAATGCATGATGAAGCATTAAAAATGACATTTACTCAGACGTCAATATCTCAAAATCTAGACGCATAAGTTCAGCAAGGAGAGAGATCAGAAGTGAAGAACGATGTTTATTGAGGTTAGCAGCAGACTGACTTGGCATGAAGCATCTTGATTAAACGAAGATATTAGAGATAAGGGAGTGTAGATGCTGGCTGTCTGGCTATGAATGTTTCTGTTAATCTCAACGAGACTACTTGATTAAATAAAGTTTAAATTAAAATGATGGAGCTTTAGCTTCAAGCTTCATTTAAGAAAAGTATATTTGTGGTTGATAAAACAGTCAAGGTCCATTTAGTGCGTAGCTGTTCTGGAACTTTTGATCATAATCTTCATCAGGTGGAGTTTCCCCAGTTGTCTCTTCCATGTCAGTGTAAACGGTGTGTGTATTTGTTGTGATTTGAGTGAAGTTATCCTTTAATAAAGATATTACAGTCAGAGGAGCTACTGCCCAGACCAGGACTTACAGCAAAGCTAGGACACGATGAATTCAAACATCAACCACACAATTTTATAAATCTGAAAATGTTCCTATATTTATTTTAAAGAGACTTCAAATCGTGTCTCTGCTGCACCTGTAAAACTGTTTACTGCTGCCTCAGTGTTTACAATCTGCCACTTTTTAAGTACAGAAGTTGGAATGAACGCACTTTAAATCTCTACCCAGTCAAAAGAAATATCATTAACAACAAACAGACAGGTACAAACAGAAAAGCTGCTGGATTCCAGAAGTGAAAAGCACTTTCAGTTCCTTACTTCCACAGTTTGATACAAGCCAACCGCTCTCCTTTCTGAAAGCCCCAATTCGCATCCAAACTCACCAACATCTGCCACTAATTTACCAGAACACGCCTGGCCCGGATACGACTATTAACCAGCGCTGCAGCCTGCCGTGTCTCCTCCGGCTGCTCGGCTTTCACCACTAACCAGGGCTGAAGGATGAGCCGCAGGTCCGAGCCCTTCCAGACCGGCCTGACATGGAAAATAACATGACTGCAGCAGGCCTGTAATTTTAAGTGGCTGTGACCTTTAATCAAAATTTGATCTACATCCTCTATCCCTGCGTCTGTCGGTGGCCCGATGCTAATTTGAGACCTCACATGTCTGAACGTTTGGACCTGATTGCTGTCCCGTGTTTGGTGCCGTTTCATATGTTGGAGACGTGTCAAAGCGCCGAGGACGCTGTCGTCAACAGTCTGTGAAACCAGAGTTAAATATTGTCATTTTCATATATCACCAGCTTGGAAACGTGAGGTTTAATCTTGATGGATGGCAGATCTGAGATAAATTCTGCATCAAATGTTTGAGGTAGCAGCCGACAAACTCATACGCTATGTGGCCAAAAATATGTGGACACAGGAAAAAAACAGCCCCAGACCAGTAGGTGGACTTCTGGAAGAATTCATGGCTATGCTTTATTTTATGGGTCTGAAAAATGTCTAATAACTTTCCTACTTTGTAATTTGGTGCTAATTACATGGAGAAGAGAGACAGTGTACACTTCCACTTAATTAATTAGTTACAGAGTCTTGCAGTCAGTGCACAGCAGGTCAGCTGAACACACAGAAATGTCCATTCTGACTGCAGGGAAGCAAACAATTCAACACATGATGAAGTTTCCAATAATAAATGAATAATGAATGAATCATTATTTGGGTTTAAATTGAGGTTTTCTTTCTGGGACATTTCTAACTTCCCCATAATTAGTACCAAATTACGACGTTATTTCCAGGAAACGTCTTTGAAATTATTAGGAAATTATTCAGACCCATAAAATAAAGCATTACCAAATTTACAAAAGCGTTCCAGATAAAGTCAAGGCTGTTTCAATTTGCTCTCCTCACACATGGACATTGACCTCCTTTCTCTTGGTTGCTCATAAAGTTGGGTTAACAGAAGCAGGAACTGAATGTCGTGTTACTTTTTTACAACTTTAAAACAGAAAGGAGAAAGATAACAGAGCAAAAAGGTCAAATAAAACTGAGTAAAATTGAAATCAAAGTTTAAAAAAAGAGATTCTGAAGATACAGTTTATCTGCAAGTTGATTGCTTTCACATAATGTCTTCTTGCACACCAAAAAGCCCTCCTCGTATCAACGAATGATGAGGTGCTGTTGAGCAAGGCACTGCCTCCATGCAGCACAGCTCTCTCCCGCTTTAAATCACGCTTAAAAAAACATGACGGAACAGAAATTTCACAAGTTGTAGTCAGAGTTTTGGAGCGCGTTTACTGCTGTGTAAATGCCACCTCTGCAGCATGTTGCAATAAAACCCTGTAGCAGCCTGCGGTGGCACAGTGGAAAGTTAGCGCAGCTCTTCAGACTGTTTTGGTGCTGCCAAATAAATAAACTGGTGAAGTGTAGTCATGGAGTATGCAAATGATAAGGAACTGGCTGCTGGGTTCCTAACCACCTCTGTTTTCTGTACAGTTAATACCAAGCAACAAAAAACAGGCCTTTTTTATATTTTTTTTATTCAACTGCTGCAGCTGAAAAACAGATCAAACTGATCAAAGAAAAAACACAAAAAACAACTACTGATTCATAATCATGCTCTCAGACAAAGACTTCAATCACCTAATCTTTAAAAAGCACTATCATTTGTTTTAATTACCGGCTATAAATCATTTTGTGGATGTCTCAATTAAGAGCAACAACTGCGCGGCTCCATTAGCGTCGCAAGCTTCGCAGGTACAAATCAACCTGTCATCCTCCGCAGATAAGCATACAACTTAAAGACAGAAACGCAGAGCAGAGCTGCAGAAACAGAAAAAGCTGTGGCTCTTTAAAAGCGCCTCGTAAAGAAAAGTGAGTGAGCGCGGCTGCCAGACGCTGCAGGTCCGAGCCAAGCTGTATTAAAACAGGGTGTATTTTAAACAAAGGTTGCATTTTAACAGGGCCAGAGGGTGGCATATCGCAGATAGCTTTTGACTTGTAACTGCCTTGTTTAGCGTGAAACACAGCGCCCTGCCATGGCAACATGGCTGCCAAGAGTTCCCCCTCAGCGCTGCCAGCCGACCTGGATCTGTTTTATATGCATGGCAGTTGCAAATGAGAAGTCAATTTCAATTATGGGGAAGAACAAAATATTAAAATGGTTTATATAACTGCGTCAGATCAGCCTATGCAGGTATCATCAACATATGTAAATTGATGCCCCTTTATTTTATAATGCAGTCACCAGCGGCTGGCTGGCTATGCATTTATTTTCTTTCACATGATCTATTATGAAAAATACACATTACTGATTTAAACGAATAGTACCTAATGTAAAATATCAGAAGCACATTGTGCATATGGGGGCCAGTGGGGGGGACCAACAATTGTATCAGCCCCCCCGGCTGCACACCTGTCCCGCAGCCACCAGTAAACTGCCCTCGAGCAAGGCACTGACCCTCGCTAAGTGACCAACAGTAGAATATTTTGTGGCAAAGACTTTCTGTGAAGACAACAGTCTTCCTCAGCAAAGCCTTCCTGAACAGATGAGCTAAATAGAAGTAATGATAAACTAAAAGTCCCCCAGTAAATGAGAATCACACATCTGATTTCTTTTTTTTTTTTTCAGTGATTAATGAAGTGAAGTCTGATTATCAGGTTACAAACCTCCCGCAGCTCTAAATGTCTACAGCTGTCAGGACTGCAGCCTTACGTTTTTGTTTGTTTATTGTTTGTCTTTCAGGTTCAGTTTACTCAAAAAAAAACATGCAGCAAAACTATTTTTCTCGCTGATTTTGTTGCTCTTTCTTTTAAGTCCATCAAACTGGTCCATTTTCAGGCAGTAGCCTTGACATTGTTGATATTTCATAAAAGCTGCTGCTGTTTCCTTTAAATGTTGGATAATATTTGCTTCCTAAAACTATCAGCAAACACTTAAAAATCCCAGATGATTCTGCAGGGGACCCAGAAGCTCCAGGCTTATCGTGTGTCAACTGGTTTGTGCTGATTAAATTTAAAATTAGTTTAAATATTAAATAATATGCACCATAAAATCACATTATTAATTTGACATGTTGATGGCCTTAAGGTGGGTCCTGCTTATCTGCTCATCTTGACAGCCTGTCTTGAAGAGGGTGCTCATGTCAAAATCTACTGTCATTATTTAAGTTTTGTGCTTTTCATGATGCATATTCCGAAATTAATTTGTTTTTAATCCAATGACCACATAGCATGCCTCGTGACAGGTATGGAAAAACTGTAGTCATTGCAGAACTGGAGGTTAGCGGGTAATTTTTTCCCCGAGGCAGTTTGTAAGATGAGATGCAACATTGTTTTCAAATTATGACACACATCTTTTTTTTTGATCACATGCTCAAAGGTCTACCAGTCTTTACAAAACATCTCTTAAATCACTTGTTATTTTAACTGAGTATGGATGAAGTGCATGCAGATTGTGTGACAGAGCAGTTAAAGCCCGCTAAGAGCTCGTTGCAGGATCAATCTGGGGCCGTCTGTCGGTCATGCACATAATCTCGGCCGCCACTGATGTGATTTTAATGAAACTTTGGGGAAACTGGAGAAAAGGGAAGTGCTACAGCTTCTGTTCGCATTTGGTTTATGTTTATTTGTCACTGGTTTAAAGTCTCCATCGTTATACCTGCAAAAGTTGTGGCTGTATAATTCCATTTCTGCTCCTTTTTGTTTCACTTTTTTATGTAAAATAATAGAAATGAAATGGATTTTCTTTTTATTCTGCCACTGCAGCACAAAGCAGCTCTACACGTCTTGGTCTGAAGGTTCACCTCAGTCTGACAGAGCGTAGGAGGACACGGTGACTGACTGCCAAATGCCTGAAACGTTGGATAAATATGTACATGCACCGTGGCTGTGTCATGGCGTAATATACAAACGTTTGCCAGTACAGGCAGAGTTAAGCAACAGGGGAAAGAAGGTGAACCTTCACCTGTAGACACCACCCAGCTAGAGTGACAAATTTACAATTTGTGCAGCCAAATCATGTGTTTTTACAATGTCAACCAACAGTGTTTTCACCAGATGTGACAGTGTAGTCCCGGGAAAAGCTCACAAATGTTTCAGTAAGAGCTTTTGTTTTGACCACCAGCATTTTAAGGCTATATTAGTAGAGTTGAAGTTTCATAAGATGTGTCCCAATTCGGGGTCTGGATCTCCTGAAGGACACAGCCCACCAGAGAGTGTCCTTCGGAGGACATGAAGGCCAAAATGAGCCTGTGTGTTCTCCGAAATAATTAAATTAGGAAAGACACCACAAGTGTGATGCTAAAGGCTTTATTTGAGAGATGACTTCGGTGTTGAACCCGTGAGTTTGATTGAGGAGAGAGCACAATAAACAGCAGCCAGTTGGAGAGCCGAAGACGGGGCCTTGACACCAGTGGTGGCGTGGCAAAGTGGCGAGAGACGAAACACTCAAGGTTGTTAAAATATCCCTCTGCTAAGACGCTCACTGGACGATAGAAAGCCTGCAGAGGGATGGCAAACTCTCCATAAGTGGTTCAGACCTCATCAGCTGCACGTTTAGCCTCCTGAAGCTGCCCTGCAACAGGTGACAAAGTGGTAAACAGGTAAAGTTCCCTCACACCTGAGAATATCAGAATCAGAATCAGAAATACTTTATTGATCCCCGAAGGGAAACTCTTTATTACAGCAGCTCGCCTTTACGTCAGTGCACACAGGAGAAAGTAAGCAAACAATATGATACACTATAAAACTATAAAAACTGTAAACACTATAAAAACAGGTCAGAAAATAAATTTAGTACCAGGTGGGTATAAGTATAAGATAAACTAAGTGTCAAGTACCAAGTGGGTTTACCGGGTGATGATGATAGTAAAGTATAGTAATACAATGTAACAAATGAGTAATAAGTAATGAGCAGAGGTGCATGTACTGTCGAGAGTAATGGAGGTATATAATATCGATAACAATAAATAAGAAAAACTAACATGGCAAAACTAATATTGCACGGGAGTAATACACAGAATATTGCACAATTTTCAATGATGGAAGATGGAGATGTAATGATCAATGTCCAGTTTAGTGACTTAGGGTCATACAGACTGACACTTAGAGGGAGGAGTTAAATAGTTTGATGGCCACAGGCAGGAATGACTTCCTGTGGCGCTCTGTGGTGCTTTTTGGTGGGATGTGTCCACACTCGGCCAGCTAAAATGAAAAAGCATGTTTTTGTCTCCGTTTTGGCCGTCAGTCCACACTGTGCTGCCATTTTTCACGCCAGAAAACTGAGCTTTGCCGTTGCGCCCTCTTTGCTTTGTGTAGATACCCTGTTGCCCCCAAGTTCACGTTGAGTACAGTGCAAACGGCCGATAAAGGGCAGCTTTATTACAAGGCCAGAAACCAAGAGACCAACCAGTAGTCCGATACTAGAATACTACCCCTAAAACACAACTTTATTGAGGAATAGAAACTGAAATAACAAAGCGCTAACAACTACATTTGTTCAGGAGGGCCCTTCTTCACAACAGGGCCTAAAGATAAAGTACCCACCTTTAGTTGATATTGTACTTTTAGTGTCGCAAGTTCCCAAACAAATTTGCAATTAATCAAGCCACCAAAACAAGGTGCAACCAGCTGTCATGCCGGACAACTGGCTAATAATATACCACATCCATAAAACTTCTATCATCTGTAATTAACTGTGATTAACAACACGTCTTGGCTGTTAAAGTAAAGAAACTGAAGCTTTCACACCTGACACCTTATTGGACACGTGAGAAGGTTTACTGGTTCCCAGTAAAGGGATTGGGGGACACTGGGTTCTCTAAGAATAAACCAGTGGTGTCGTCCTAATTCAGGCTAAAAGGACGCTGCACTTCTTGAAGACTGTGGGACATGTCATGAAATATCACAAGAGACTTTATTTGAATTTATTGCAGTGTTTATAAATGTACATGGAATGATTAATAGTATGGTAAATGTATTTATTTATTTAAATTTATTGGAAACGTAAATAGATTAATCCATATTATAGTAAATGTGTTATATTTGTAAATGCAAATAGACTTATTAATACCGTAGTAAATGTATTTATTTAAGTATCTGAATTTATTGTTTTTAATGTAAATAGATTAATCAATATTATTGTCAATGTATTTATTGATTTATTCATTTGAATTTATTGTAAATGTGTAAATGTAAATAGATTAAACAATATTATAGTCAGTGTATTTATTGATTTATTTGTAAACAGATGTATTAATGCTACAGTAAATCTATTATTATTATTATTATTTATTATTATTGATAAGCTATTTTATATGCAAATATAATCTAAAATCATTTAATACTGTAATCTAATAGGATGACAATTTAAAAAATCCTCCTTAAGGTCTGCCCGGATGGAATGCAGTTTTCCAGTCATTCCTCGCCTGCGGTGTCAGTCTCAGTTGGCCCACATTCGGACCACCTTAAATATTTCTGCTCTCGCGTTACAGCGACACACACACACACACACACGCTCAAACCGCAACGGGAGCGCGCGGCGGCAGCAGCAGCAGCAGCAGCAGAAGCCCTGTCAAATCACAACGGGGGAGGCGCACAGGCAGAGCACTTACATAAAGATCCTCCGAGGACTTTTTAGGCTCCTTTTAACGTCTAAAAGTCACGGTATTCGCCGTGATCCGGTGTGGAAATACGTAAACGTCGGGATTATGGAAAGTTGCGATAGTTTGCTAACGTCTGCCGGGCGTTTGGAGTAGCTAAAGACAACAAAAAGTCGTTATTTTTCGCCCCAGCTCAGATGCGCACGAGTAACGTTACGCTAAAGCAGCAGAGGACGGACGTTACGGGGATTTTACCGTCATTTTTCCGCTTTATATAGTCGTTTTCTTTCAAGGGATGTGATTCTTGAGAACACGTTTGGACCTGTTAACGTGTAACGTTACATAAAGCCCGGGATAAAGCCACTTATTTTTACATTTTGTTTTTTTTTTTAAACTTTGTTTGCTCTGAAGTCAGCATGCTGGCGAACACGGCGCTTTATGCGGCGAAGAAACGGAAGAAGCCGGTCCAGAAAATGTAAGTCAACAACCATAAACACGCTCAAATCCCTGTAATGTTCCGGTAATATCCCTACAGTATCTGTGTGTCTAAGAAGCGGGTATACAATGCTTTTATTGTACTTTATGATCCCCATGGTATGTCTGTAAAATTCACGTGATATTCCTGAATGCACCTTGAGTGTGTTTGTTGTACTTATACTGCAATACTTTTGTAATACTGCCTTTACAGAAACTTTGCTGTGGTGCAGCAGTGGCTTTATAATGACCATGACACATTTAACTTATGCATGATGCTTTTTTTAATGGAAATATAACGACTTTTTGATGCTTTTATTGCACTAAAACCAGTTTTAATGCATTCACACAGGTAATACTTGCAAGCTTTGCACCTTTATATACACTAAGGTGGTTACAGCTGTGCAAACATCTCCAGAACAGTCAGTCAGTATGAATTACAGCCTGTGTTACATGGTAATAAGAGTGTAGTAGGTTATAAGTTGCACTCTGTGTTTGCAATAGTAGCTACATTGTCCTTAGTTGAAGCCATAAGGCCATAAAGTCTATTTTCCCTGCTGTGGTTATGCAATGTTGGCCAGCCAGACCAAGGTAATGTGAAGTGCCGAAGTCCAACAACACTGCAAGCCTATCCAGCATGGAAAATAAAGAAAACTGTTGCTTCAGTATTATTTAAATCTAATTATACCATCTGAGACAGCTGGGCTTCCCAGACTGAGTCGTGGAAATGCTCTAAAACTTTAGAAACTCATTTTACTTATTACCTCTGAAGAAGCCCCTTCTGAGTTGAATTGGGATTTATTATTTATACTGAGTTTGTGTTTGAGTGTGCTCTGGAGGCGGGGAGGTTAACAGTGGAGCGAGTGAATCCCCACATCATTCAGATCATCATAACACCTTCGTATGTTTCTATTTTTGACTGAAGCAAATTATTATTTTAAGTGCATCTTGTTTGCTCCTGGATTCCCCTTTGAGGGCCTCAGACCACAGCTTGAGAACCACTGATGCATACGGTAGCACCAGAAAATCATTCTTCACGGTTGTATATACACTAGAAACATGCTCTTTGTACTAGGAGGTAGCCTTTTTGGACTACGTTTTATTTATTCTTTTTTATCACGGTGCTGAAATTGCTCAGTACGGACCTTTAATGGTTCTGTAAGGAACCCTTTATTAACGTTTTCTCTTGCACCGTGACACACTGATTTCTCACAGGACTTTTAGGGTCTTCGCACTTCTGTGCTGTGTCAGAAGTAATGCATATCATGATTTGTCCGTTTCAGGACCTGTTAGAACCCCTTCAAGGACCTCTGGAGGTCCTTGGACCCCAATTTGGAGCAAATAAAGACAGTGGTTCTTTAGGGTTGCACCAAAACAGAACCATTTTGGCTCCATAATGACACCACGAATCACTTTGAAGTGCCTATATCCTTGTACATTGGACCTTTAAGGTACTTTAAAGAACGTTTAAGGAAGGTTACAATCTACAGACCCTATTGACCCCTAACTGTTCTGTAAAGAACCCTTTGGAACGGCACAGCGTGCTCGGCACAAGACTCAGCGTGGCTCAAATTGATCCTTAATGGTTCAAAATTGACCTTTCTATGCATGGAACCATTAATAAAGATCAAATAGTTCTTCGTATGCCCTTAATAGAGTTATTGTTCTCAAAAGTTTCTTTATAAACACTTAACTGTGCAGGAAGGGACCTACTAGAGAGGCTCTCTAAAGCATGGTGTTCCACTGGTTCTTTATATGTTCTCAATGGTGCCGTAAAGAGGCCTTTATAGAGGTTTTCTAATGCATATTTAGAGCGGATCTTTTATGAACAATGTCCAAATTGTTCTTTAGAGACTTTTTAGAGATGTTCTGTCAAGCAGCATGCTCAAATGGTTCCTCTTAGACCCTTAATGGTGCTCTGAAGAACCCCTTAGACTGGTTACTTGATGCACCATGCACAAATGTTCTTCCAGAAACCTTTGACACTGCTGTAAAGAGCTATTCCTAAAAGTTCTCCAAGTAGCGTGGGAAGTACTTCATAGCACCACAAACGAAGGGTTCTTCCTAGAACCCTCACAGTGGTATAGCATCATGTTAAAATGGTTCTTCATAGACCTTTCATAACTTTTAAAGACCCTTAATGGTTCTGCAAAGAGCCTTTTAGAGAAGCCCCCTAAAGCACCATGCTCAAATAGTTTATTGTAGACCCTGTGGTGCAATAAAGAACCTATGCTCTCTAGGGCAACATGCTTGAATAGTTCATTTTAGACCCACCACAGTGCTGTAAGGAACCTTATAGAGAGGTTCTCTGAAGCTCCATGCTGAGATGTTTTTCCCTAGACCCTTCATGGTGCTGTGAGGAACCCTTTCAGAACATAAGAGCTGCTCTAAGCCACTGTGATTTTACCAGTTTGTGATTTTTAACTTTAACAAGCCAGACCGAGTGTTAACTGCTCCATACA
Source organism: Siniperca chuatsi (assembly GCF_020085105.1). Taxonomy (NCBI): domain Eukaryota; kingdom Metazoa; phylum Chordata; class Actinopteri; order Centrarchiformes; family Sinipercidae; genus Siniperca; species Siniperca chuatsi. The sequence goes on along the minus strand of NC_058065.1, from coordinate 3,390,646 downwards.
GAACCACAGGCCCCACGAGCAGAGAACCACGGCAGAACCCTGCCAGAACCGCGGTTTTCGGTGCGTGTGTGTGTGTGTGTGTGTGTGTGTGGTACTACCTGCATTAATCATAATCAGGACGTGGAGCGAGAGCGCTCTCACGCAATGTTTCCACGAGGGAGGAGGGAGGGAGGGAGAATGGCGTAATCTGAGACTCGCTCTGTTTTCTCCTCCTCCTTCGACTGCCACAACATACTTTTTTCCTGTCTTTCCTTCTGTCTCTCTGTGTGTTTTTTTGGGGGGGTTGTTTCTTTCCTCCCTCCCTCAACACAAATTAACATAGTTCTGTGTCACGCAAACAGTTACATAAGTCTGCCATGTTCTCTCGGCTTTGGTTTTTTAGGAAAAGTTGCTCTCAGGGAGTTTATCTTTTCTTTTTGGGGGAAATGGTGTTGGTGGAGTGAGTTATGAGTGTGAGAGAGAGTCTGTTTAACCCACAGACGAGTCTCGAGGCGGCGAGACGGCAGTCTACCCTGAGGCAGTTTACCGTCATGTTTACACTGCATTGTAAAACTAGAACATTTAAATTTATGGTAATGTCTGTGTGTGTGTGTGTGTCAGAAGGAAAGACAGACGTTAGTCAGCTTCACAAAGTCACAAAACAAACACTTGATAGATACACTACATGGCCAAAAGTATGTGGACATTTGTACATCCATATGTGTTAGTTGAACATGTCTTTCCAAAACCATGAGCATTAATGTGCTCGAACAGCCTCCGCTCTTCTGGTTTCAGGCTTTCCACCAGTTGTTGGAGCCTGGCTGCAGGGATTGGCTCCCATTCAGCCACAAGAGCATTAGCGAGGTCCAACACTGATGTTGGTGCGATAACGTCTGGCTCTTAGTTGGCGTTCCAGTTAATCTCAAAGGCGTTGGATAGGGTTGAGGAGGTTAGGGATTGGTTTAGACTTTGGATCAAGTTAGTAAAATAGCTCAGTGGCCAACGAATCCCTCATCGAATCTGTCATTCCCTCTTAGAAAGAGGTAAAAGAGACGATCTGACGCTACAGGCATCTGCAAAGAAAAGAAAAAACTTGGTGACGTATACAAACGTGTGCAAACTCAGCAGCACAGACTGACCGGCCGAACATGGCGGATAACTTAAACGCTCCAAACTGTGGCTATACACTTAAACAAAGTCAACAAAACTATTGCCAAATGCAATATTTGCAGGAGAGTACTCACGTCAAAGGGGGGTGGACAACGCTTGCTTAAATATTTATCTACAATATTAACTTTAACATGAACTTTAGGTTTAAAGAGTGCACCGCTTTGTACCGCTGGTGCTACACCGTATTCTGTGACCCGTCAGGCAGAAAAATATGCGATTTATTTAGTTGATACTTGCTGAATGATAAAGTAGAATTTGTATTATTTCCACTGTGTTGTTTTTACTCCTGCAGCTGTAGCCGTGTTACGTTGCCCGCTCGCCCCGCTCTGGTTCTGGAGCTCATTCCCGGCCCCGCTCCCTGGCAGCATCCCCCCTCTGGGTCCCCCGCCCCGGGCCTGAAAACCTCCTCCGGAGAAGCAGAAGTTTGGCATTTTTGCCTGAAAAATGTCAAAATAGATGTTGATTAATTATCAGTCGATCCACTAATTGATTTATCAACAAAGCGCTTCAGCTGTAGTGTGTATACAGATTTTAAGAGTATTGGCAGTCACTTTATATTTAGGTGTTGAAATCAGTATTGGGAGACAAATAATTTGATCGGTGCTTCCCCCAGAAAATCATGAAAACAGCCAAGAGACCAAAAGTACATGAAAGTGTGTGGACAGGGGTGTCCACATACTTTTGGCTATATAGTGAGTTTTAAAGCAACACAACACTGATCAGCTTTATTTTAAGTTAAAAATCAAAAAGTTTAGGATTTTTTAACACCTCTATTGTAATAAACGGTGCATTTTAGACGTGCAAGGTTGTGTGTGTGTGTTTTTTTTGTTTAACTTTATCATGAAACAAATCACATTAGTGGACGGGCTCAGGCAGTGGAGCAGATTGTCCAGCATTTGTTATTTGTGTGGACAAATAACAAGCTGCTTTGGACAAAAACGTCTGCCAAATGAATGTAATGTACATTAGGTAAACACGTCTGTTGTCCCTTGTTATGAAGTGCTGCAGAGTTGTCGAACTTCATGAAAAGAAACATAAAAGAACTCGAAAAGTCAGCGTTTTTCCACAGTGGTATTCTGTTATGACGTTAAAATGTGGTACGTGCATGCGCTTGTGATTGTTTCAGCGTTTGCCTGCAGATGTATTCAAGTGCCATTTGATTTCTGTTTGACAGCAAAAACTGGAGCGACTGAACCAAACCCATCAGGAATGAAATGGTCAGATGTTGCTGCCGGTTCGATTCGATTGTTTTGTTTTGGTCGGATGTGATTTGGGCAGGGGTCGTGCTGATGCGTATGTGATGTGTTGCTGACTGGCCTGCTACAGTAGATGTACGCTCTCATGACTGACATGTGATGGACATCAGTTTCCCAACTTTCACTTCCTGGACGTTATGACACTGGTAAACTTTAAAATATCAAAACAGTGGCAGAGTAGTTTTCTGTTGATCGACTGCTCAATTAATCGAGTTATACTGTTACAGATTTTTATCCACACTGCCTATTACTGTAGAAAATAAATCACGTTAATAAAAGAGAGAAATAAAACTACAGTAAGTGCAGTTAAACATACTTTCCCTGAGTTTGTTACAGCACAAATTGCGCCCCCAAAATGCCCTACAAACTCAACCGTGTCAGTCTCAAAACCATAGGATCCTTATAATTTACGTAATATCACGTGTTAAGTAATTCTCAAAACTGTCAAGATGTTTATTATAATTTTTAAGGGGCCATGTTATTAATGCGTTGCTATCGTTTGTGAAGCCACATGTGGAGTGAAAATCGAAATTTAACAACAAAGCAATTCAAAGTGCTTTACATAAAATATAAAAACGACACATAAATAGCATTTAAAAACGAATGCAATGAAACAGAAGGTAAACGTACATTGCTGATGTCAACCCTGAACACTTTATTTTGGCAGTGATAAAATATGTCAAGTATTGGCACAGACACACTCGGCTACTGGTAGCTTCAATCCTGAAATATCGGCTCTGGTATCGACTTTCTGATCGACTTTCTGAAACTCCTCTCGTGCTCCCCCCCCCCCTCGTATCATAGCTCCAGCAGCGAACAGACGCCAACATCATATTTAGTTTCTTTTGTTCTGCAAAGGTGTCGTTGCCCCGTCGGAGACAAAGTGCCTTTGTGTGAACGCAGGGGAGTGTTTCTTCATGTCTAACAAAACCCCACACTCTTTCTCACACACACACACACACACACACACACATCTACACGCCCCTTCCAGGACAGATTTGGTAGATAAAGTGAGAAGCAACAACACTGGCCGCTCATTGTTCTTGCAGGGAGTTGTGCCGTCAGGAATGCGGCGATAGCCATCTCGCCTCGATTTCAGATATGTCGTGTTCTGGAGCATTATTGGAAGCAGATGTCTTATTTACAGGAGGGAGAGGGGGGGGGCTTCGTCAGGCCCAATGTCCACATTTTACACATTTAATGTTACTTACAGTCAGCTCATAGCCTTTCCCTCAGAGACGTTGTGCTTTTAACAGCTGGAAAAGGTCATCAGCATTACAAGAAAGTGATTTAAAGTGTGAAATCATACATTTGTAAGTAAAACTCCTGATTAGTTTGAACCAGTCCCGCCAGTCCATCCTCATATTTCCTTTGGGTATTTTTGTAAAACACTGGTTGTTATATTTAGTCTAAAAGCGATCTATTTCACACTACAGTTCAGGCATGAGGTTGTGCTGGGATTTTAGCAGCATTTTTAAAGAGCAGTTAACCTGTGAAATTGTACATTTACTGATTAAGAACTTCACCCTTTGTCCTGCCACTTATACCAGACTGCTTCTTATATTTCAAATATTTAACATATTTCACAGTAGGGTACGCTGCAGTCGAGGCATGAGTTGTTCTTCCTCTTAATGTTATTTTTAGTGGCATTTTGTTCCTTTTTTAGAGCAGTTAACCAGTGAAATTATACATTTGTAGATAATAACTTCACTCTGTGTCCAGCCAGTCTTTCTTGGGATTCCTATTTTTTTTTACCACATTAATCTAAATTTAACATATTTCACAGTAGACTACTCTTGCAGTTCAGGCATGAGTTGTTCTGCCTCTTAATATTATTTTTAGGGTAATTTTGGTCATTTTTAAAAGCAGTTATCCTGTTAAATCATACATTTGCAGATAAGAACTTGAGTCTTTTTCCAGCCATTACATCCTGACATTCCTTTTGAGTATTTGTTACGGGACTGGTTGTTTTATTTCATCTAAATTTAACATATTTTATAGTAGTTCTGCCTGATAATGTTATTTTTAGGTGCATTTCAGTCCTTTTCCTGAGCAGATCACCTGTCAAATTATACATTTGCTGGTTAAAAACTTCATCCTCTGTCCTGCCAGTTGTTCTTTACATTCCTTTAGAGTATTTTTCACACACTGGTTGTTATATTTAATATAAAATTAACACATTTTACAATAGGCTACCTTACAGTCGAGACGTGAGAAGGTTTTGGTCCTTTTTGAGAGCATTTAACCAGTGAAATCACACATAAAAACTTAACTCTGCCAGGTCAGACCGTCGTCACATTCCTTTTTTCGTATATTTTACCACACTGGTTGTTATATTGAATCTATATATGTACATCATAAGTTTTAGATGTCCTGTTGTTGTTTCCTGCAGAAGGCAGAAGCTGGGGTTCATTCTGGTGATAAGATTTAGGACTTTGGTGCATTTTGCCAGTGAGCCCAAATGTTCCAGCAAATAAACCTAAGAGCTGACATTATGGGTAATTTGGATAGTTGGTATTGATTAAGGTGGTGATATTTTTAGTGCAGTGTAGTCACACAAGATACAGTAGGTGTCATTTCCCTTTCCATGATGTAATTTAAAGGTTGTAAGCCTACATATGTCTATACATATGCTTTTTCCCCCGTTTGCTTGCTTTCTGTTTTTGCTTTAGATGAATGATGATATCCTATCAGAAGAGCCAGGGTGTGATGGTGGAGTCCCGGAATAGCTGTTCCTGTAATGTAGAGTCTGAACACAACAAGGGATGCCTGTTTACCCATTTGGGAATTGATCACTGATTCCAAATGCCGTCCCTTTCGACCCCTGTGCCTTGCTCTTTATTAGTTCTTTATGCCGGTAATGTTCAAGTTGTTCAGTTATAGGTAAACGTAAGGTGTACGCGCTAGAAGGTTATATTGTTTATGGTTTCTGTCGGAAGTTTCAGAGCAGAGTGCGTGAAGTGTTTGACCATGGTTTCGGGACTGTCTGTTGTTGTCGTGCATACTCCTGGTTTGGATATCAAGTCTCTTTCAGTGTTTTTGTTGTCTTTTTTGATTGCATTCATCCGGGCAGTGAGTATTTCAGCTCTCATTCTCTTTGGAGATCTCCTGTTTGGTGGTAAGTGAACTCCAGACTCGTCTTCAAGTCTTTGACCTCGTTATGAAGCAAGAAAAAACATCTAGTTTTTTATTTATTGACTCCAGAACACTGACATATCAATATATCAGTGTTCATCAGGTCGTCGGTGTCGGTGGATGAATCTGTTTGTTTCCCCTTTTGGCCGGTTTGTTGTTATCCTCTTCTATTACGCACTCGTAGTAGTATTGGTCAGTGAAATCCGCCACTGATATACTGTGTTGTTCTGAGCTAACTATCACCGATATTAAAAGCCACCAATGGCAAGAAATTGTGTTTGTTTGCTTCCTGTTTCTGTTCACATGTGAGACATTTTGGTCCTAGTTTGGGCTGTTTTGTTGAACTATAAAATAAAGCATTTGCTTGCTAGATGTTAGCTAGGATAGATGCTCCAAAAACTTTGTAGCACAAAGATTAGTTTCTTTTTCACTGCTGGAAAGAGAAGCTTCTCTGTCCTCAAGCAACCTATTTCCCCACTCTTGTCGAGGTTCCTCTTTGGTATAGTTCTTGTTGCTGAAGTGTGTTTGTGTGTTATGTTTTCTGCAACTTCAGCTGCACATTTTGACACTTGAAGTAAACAGGAGGTTAAAAGGTCAAAGCCAAAGTGCCTAGAAAGTATGCAGGTGCACACAAACACTCAGAGTTAGCATCACGATTGGCCTCACCTGACCTAAAATCCCCAGCGGAGTCATCAGCAGGAACATCTGAACCTGATTTAACTTGAAAACCAGCAGGCATGCAGCTGCTCTGTGTGAGGCCGACCTGTAACTGGAAGGTCACAGGTTCCATTCCCACAACAACCAGATGCTCTGCTAAAGTGTCCCTGAGCAAGACGCTGAAGTTCAAATGTTGTTTATTAGCGCTGCAGCTAATGATTCATTTTGCTATCTGTTAAACTGCAGAAGACTTTGTCATTTAAATGATTCATTTTTTGGCCTAAAAATGTCAGAAAATAGTAAAATATACCCGTCACAAGTTCCCAGAGCCAAAGGTGACATCTTTAAATAGCTTTTTTTGTCTTAGTTCAAAATCCCAAAATATTCAGTTTACTATCATGTAAGACAAAGGATCGAACCAGCACTTTTTGCTAAAAAAACAACTTAATTTATTAACAGTTGTAGCCTATTTATTTTATTTTCTGTTCAACTAATCGGCTAATCATTTCAGCTTCGTTGTTCGTATGAATGTGTTACAGGTTTCCAGCTCAAATTGAAATGACTGCCAGTGTGATATGTTTCTTCATCTCAGTTGTCTTTCAGAGTGAATTTTCTATAACAAACGCTGTCTAAATATTATAAATGTAAGCCTAAAAGTTTATTTTTGACTGTGGAAATAGTAGCCTGACAAAACAGTATCAAATCAAGGTCTACTTACTAGCTTTTTGTGGAGCTCTCAGCCGCCTTCATCAGCTGAGTTTGGTCAGTCATGGGGACGGATCTGTTGACATTTCATCCATAACACTTCTTGTCCATGTTGGCTTAAAGTTCATCTCTATCCACTGATGAAGACTATGTGATACAGTTGAAATGTCCAGGAAAAAGCTAGTAAGTGAACCTCGAGTTGGGACTGCTTTGTTAGACTACTATTAACTCCTACGCCTGTATTTATAACATTTAGACAGTGTTTGTTTAACAATATTTACCCTGAAAGACAAATATATGCTAAATTGAAGAAAGCTGGAACCTTGCTCAGGAGCAGAGGGAAGTAATTCCTCCACTCTAAAGATTTGAACCAGCATCCTTTCTGCCCTTTGTTGGCGTCATTTTGCAGACGATAGCTGGTTGTTTGGCTTCATTTTGGGCTGTGACTGACAAGATAGAGTGGTGGAAGAGTGTTGGTTCAAGGATTTATTGACGCAAAAATCAGTCACAGCAAGTGGAAAGAAGAAGTAGACGTACAGTACGCGTTTCGCAGTTGTGTGACACATTGATAAGAATTACTGAGCAGAACTTGTTTCTATTCTGATCAGTTTCCTCATGACGTTAACGGACAGAAGAAGAAGTCTCTTGTTGTTCTCTGTGCTGATTGAATGAGCCGTAGAGATTTGGAAAACTGATTCAAAATCTAAAAAATATTTAAAAAATGCGCAACAAACTGACGAATGTGCAAATCACCACAGCGCTCCTTAAACCTGTTCTGGATGAATACAAGTGAGCCAAAATCAAACGAGAGGCATCTCCAGGGCCGGTTTGGGGTGCTCCACAGCTCGACACCTTATCTGAGAAAAATAAAAAGCCCCTCTGTACAGCGAGGGTCTGGTTTGAGTTACAGACGAGAAGCCGCCGGGTTTACCGGCGGTCACCGGAGTTCATTTACAGATACAGAGCTGCTTTCTGCTGCGGCGCTTCATCTGGCCCGACGGCGCTGACCTGCAGCCAAGCAGCCTGAGCGATCAGGGTTTATTTACCTCTTTACACAAGTTCAAACAAAACGATCTGTCTTATCAAGCCAGTGTGAGGAGCAGTAGTATTAGGGCAGTTATGGATATACAAATATTATTAGACTGAAGCTGGCAGTAGCAATTTTGCAACATGTTGCTCGGTATTGCAGGAAACACTTTTTTTGCATACGTTTTACTGTTTCAGAAATGAAGAATATGTGAAATGAGTTGCTTTTACTGGCGACAACTTGTGAACTTGTGAATGTGTCAGCTTGGGCTGCAACTAGCAATTATTTTCTAGTTAATAGTTGCCATTTATTTTGTCTATAAAATGTTAGAAAGCAAATGCCCGTCTACAAATTGCTTGTTTTATTTGACCAACTGTCCAAACCCAAAATATATTCACTTCACCATATACAGTATTACCAAGAAAATCACATTTTAGAGGGTGGAACCAGCGAATGTATTTGTGCAGCCCAATTAAGTTTCTTAAGTAGACCATCATATAAGAATAAAACAACTTATTTAGTTTTTCCTTCTTTCAGGATGGAAAAAAGCATTTAGACCATCATGAGACACTTAAAACTCTTCAGACTGATGAAGCACTGGAATAACTGAAGAATTAACTTATGGCTAAATTAATAAATAAGATGCACAAAGAAAATTAAACATCCTGTCAGGTTTTCCAGCCTGTTTTTCTGTCCTTGTGGTCATGCAGGAAGAGTCAGTGGTACGATGGAGGTATATTTTATCCCCAGTCCAACCCTACTAAAGTTCATTCAGACTCTAAAGTCAGTGGGATATTGCAGGTACAAGAATCTGATCTTTTACCTTTCAATTTCATGTTTTGTGTAAATAAATGGGACATTTTCGAATCTCATTTAGGAAGGGAAACTCTTCATTTCCTCTCACTCAGTGTATTTGTAAACTGAAGTGCACAAAGCACTTCAACGTTCACCCTAGTCTGGATCATTTTTTGCTGTTTTTTAGTCTTGTTGACAGAACAAGAGTTGAAAACACACAGGTGATAAACAAGTCCTGGAACAGGTGACATCAGGCTGCTGACCTGGTTCCCATGTCAACAGCGGATCAGGCAGGTAGCTTGTTGCTGTGCCTCTGGAGAGCCGAGGTGGTCCGGGCGCCGTTATTTTCCACTCTGTAAACCTTTTAATCCCCAGCATTCAGCAGCTGTGAGGGAAAACAACTCGGTCTGTGTGGACGTGAATTTGAATTGATTAGTGTGATTACATGAAAAAATAACAGTGAAGGAAGACAGTGAAGATTAAGAGGATACCAACCTAATTAACTTAGTTTGAAGAAGTTTTAAAAGAATCAGCTTTCTTTTAGAAATGCAGCCGCATTAATGCTGCTTCCAGTACTTAAACACCAAACCCTGATCACCTGGCAGCTCTGTATACTGTCAGTAGCCAAGTTTCCATGCAAATGTAGACATGACTGTTTTTCGAATTTCTACTCCAAAGGAGCAAAGTGTAATAACTATTCATTAATGAAGTATTCTTAAATTTGGACTGTTTTAAGAGACGTTTTTAAGTAGAGCTCATAAACATCAACATTAAATGAATCGGCAACTATTCTGCTAATAATTCGCTGGTTCTCAAATGTGAACATTTGCTGTTTTTCTTTGTCTTGTTACATTATAAATGGAATATCTGTAGGATTTGTACTGATTGTCCAAAAAAACAAGCACTTTTGAAGATGTCACCTTGAATTTCTGACATTTTATAGACTTAACGATTGATCGCTAATCGTTAGTTGCAGCCCTTTGTAAAAGTGGCACCAGTGTCTTAACATTTTTGGTTGCAGGAGCATAAACAACACCAAATGATATTTTCCCTTTTGCCAGCGCCATGTGTCTCTCCTGCTGCGTGTTGTGGTCTTCAGTGTCACATCTCTGGTGCGTTATCTGTGTGTCATCTCAATTTATCCCAGCTGCTGTTGCACTGATGCGCACACACACGTCAGTACACAGAACACATTTAGCCTCAAGCTTGTTTGTAAAACTCTTCATGACCTTTCTGAATCACAAACTCAAGCTTTGACTCTCGAGAGAAACCGACCTTTCCAAAAAGGGAAGGAGTTGGGATTTGGAAAAAGTTTTCGGAGCTGCTTCTTCAATTTTCTATCCTAGAGTGTCTATGATCCTCTGTCAAGCTTCTTTTTAAAATCACGTTGCTAATTTCCGATACTTCCTAAAATAACCTTCTTAGTCTTGTGTTTTACTGATGTCTTCTTTCTGTATCCGCAGCCCCAAACCGCCACCTCCCGATGGCGTCAAGTCAAACCCATCCAAACGCCACCGCGACCGGCTCAACGGCGAGCTGGACAAGCTCACCAGCCTGCTGCCCTTCACCGAGGACATCAGGGCTCGGCTGGACAAGCTGTCTGTGCTCCGCCTCAGCGTCGGGTACCTGAAGGTCAAGAGCTACTTCAATGGTCAGTGTCCAGATTTGTCTTTCAGGGTTTCCAGCAGTATTTTATAGCAGATGCGGGCCACCTCGCGAAAGGCTGCTAATGTCAGAAAAGTTTATACATTTCTAATATAAACCTTTAACCTTCCAGGAAAAAGAGTCATTCAGATGCAGGCGACTTTTACATTAATGTTCCTTAGGGCTTTATTCAGACATGACATTTACAGTAAGTGTGTGAGTAGGTGTGTGAGAGGATGCAGTATCACTGCTGGGAAAAGGCTGCATCACAACTTATTTTGCTGTCAAAGCCTTCATTTATGACCCTTCTCCTCTCTTCTCCTCCTTTAAAATTTTCTCACCACTTTCATGAAATTTCCTAATTGTTTGGATAGAGAATTCTGCCTACTTTATAAAGGTTGACACTATGCAAGTACAGAATGACGTCAGGTTAAGTTGGAGTTTCAGTTGGGCTGTATATAAAGCGTTTTCCTGGATATTCATGTATGTATACAGACCCTGGCGGTCCGATCTGGTAAGATGGCTGTCGTGACTTATGTAAAAGTGATTTGGCCGACACGTTAAATTGCCATCACAGAGGTGTCTGGAAATGGCTACATATTTAAACTTAACGCTGACACATCATCATCTTTTAAGTTGATGTGGCGAACCGAGCAACATTATGATTCATTTGGAGTCGTGTTTGTGGCCACCTCATGAATGTCAGTCCAATATCCTGTCTGTTAGCTCTGTTTTTGGTCTCCACCAGCTCCTGAGGGAAATATCTGGCTCTTTAGCTGCTAAATGTGTTCACCAGCTAGTCTCTAACTGTGTCTGTCTGCTGTTTGCTGCTGAGCAGGTAGCGTACAGTGGGTTTTTACAGCTTTTTCTCTGAAAGCGATGCTATGAGGCTGAACCAAAACAGTAAAGTTGCAGCCGGACAGCTAAACAATGAGAAGTATAGATTAATCTGGTAATTCTCTCTAAGTTCATCACTACGAGCGACACCTTTCAGGTCGTCGCATTGTCATTTAATACATTGTTATTGTAAAAATATAGCTGCTTTAATGAGTGTGGCATATCACAATGCGGGGAAAACTGTGTTTATCTGTCAAAGGCTCAGTCAGTCACAATTAGGTCGGGATGTTTGAGGAAAAACTCACCAGAGAGTTAATAGTTACCTAAGTTGGACACACATTTTTTGGAAAGCATGAAATTAGTTTTTTTATTAGTTCCAATGAAGTAGTTCTGTAGATTATCCATCTTTTGATTAAGTCATGTTAGTAGGTCATATGACATGAGAATATATTTGTAGGCAGATTTTGTGTGTGTACTAGAAACCCAGTTTATGGAAACTCCACTAAAATACATTCAACCAATCAAACACACTAGAGAAAACTGTTTATTCTAAGCCTTTTTTTAACCAGGTTTAGTCCCATTGAGTGCCCTAAACAAGACGAAGAAGCATGGATACAAACATAACAGTGTCAAACTTCCTGTATGTATTGAGCTGAGAGATGCCAGTCTTGCCTCAATTTTGCTTTGGCTGAAACTGGAAGTAGATCATTTCATTAAAATGGTTAAAGGGCAAATGTCTAGACTGCAATCAAATTCTAACATTCACACTCATGCATTCATTTTCATACACACTTGAAGCTGATTTCCAGTGTTTTCTTACATTCACCAATAGCACAAGCAACCAGAAGTTAGAAAGGAAGGGTATCTGTGGTCAGATTTCACAGCACCAGAGACAATGCAAAAATACAGTATTTTTGGTTTTTAACTTAGAATAATGTGGAAGGAAGTAGAATAAATGCTTTTAAAGTAACATTTGGGACTTTGAATATCCAGCATGGTTAAAAGCATTCCCAGCCTGCTGTTTGTTTTCCAAATGTTACTGTTAATCTCTACAACAATTACAGAGAAGTACTAGAAGAAGAAATGAGGATAGTGGTGGAAGGATTTGTTTTATAAGAGCAAACACTCTAGCCTCCTTTTTAAAAGACAAATCTCTCCATTGTGGATCAGTAGATTATTAAAAAAAAGTCAATTCTGCCCTATTTCTGTCAACATGTCGCAGGGAAACTTGAAGCTCAATAAGGTTATTCCAGTTTGCAGCGAGCTTCCTCATATTGTTCTGCTGCCTCGTTTGAAAATAGCAGCGATTAGATCCAGACCGCCTGAAAAACAAGGTTCCTATTTACGGTAAAGGGAGGAGGGGGCGTGTGGTCATCACCAGCTGAGAGGCTATATCAGTGCAGGACTGTGAAATTTGGCCCTTCTGGCTTACCGTATATTTGGAGCCGACCTCCAAAGCATATTAGAGTACACCTGCTCTGTGCTGTAGGCTAAAATGCTAATGTACACAATGTATGTTCAGAGTGTGTGGATGTACTGTACATGATGTGCTGTGTATACTGTGCAGTAAGTAAACAGTGGTGTACCTAAGCACATTTACTGCTGTACTGTGCTGTACTTGTACTTTACTTGAGTTTTTCCATTTTATGCTGCTGTCTACTTCTACTCCACCACACCTCAGTTACTGGTTACTTTTTACATATTTAGATTCATACAAAATATAACTAATATTCAGCAACAATCAACAAATAAATTATGATGTATTATTATAGATTAAGCTACCCGGCAGTATATAAAGTAGTTAAAATTAGCCAGCTACAATATTGTGCAATAGTGATGCTGATACGTCAATAATTATAATCCAATGATATGATATTTATTTATTCTGAAATGGGCCATAATGCATAATGAGAACTTTTACATTTGGAACCTAAATAAAGTTTGATGCTAATACATTTGTATTTTTACTTGAATTCAAGATTTTTACTTGTAACAGAATATTTCCACACTGTGGCATTGCTGCTGTTAATTTACTAAAAGATCTGAATACTTCTTCCACCACTGTAAACAGAATATCTTTGGGTTTTTAACTGTTGGTCTGACAAAATAAGCATTTTGAAGACGTCACCTTGGGTTCTCTGAACGTGTGATAGGCATTTTTTACTTTAGAACAAATAATCATTGATTACCCGAATAGTTATTATTACATTTTTTGTTGTTATTTTCTGGTTTACATATAACAGGACAACAAATAACGGAAGTGAAACAGAGGAGACAGGAGAGATAAAGAAGTTGGAGGCTTATCCAATGGATTAATAACTATTAAAACTAATACAAAAGGACAATCTCTACATCATCTCTTTATAATAGTTATTTGGCTAACACTAAAAAGTGTGCCAAAAAGTACCTATCAGTTAGTGGACAGTCCATGAAATGCAGAAAACTGCAGCTCTTGCTTATTGGTTTCTAGCTGCGACTCTTGGTTGGTGTGGCATTGTTTTTGTTTGCTGCTGGGTTACAAATATCATTACAAATATAAAAAAAAACTTAGCCGAATGAAGCTAATGGCACCAACCAACAAACCGTATGAGAGTCTGTGTTATCGTGGACTATCTATCTTTATCAGATTTTATTTTCGATTAAATTGCTAATGGAATTCTGAATGTAGCTGGCAAGGAATTATAAAAGTCCTTAAAAACAAACCCATCCTAACAGAACAGGAGAGGCCAGGCTTAGTAAATGTTTATATAACCAAACATATTTCAAATTTTGTAAGATAAATCTGTATTCACTACTCAGTTGGTTAATACGATTTGAGCATCTCATCATTTTAAGAAAGTTCTCACCAGCTGTAACTGACACAAACAATAAATTCTCCCAACACAAAGCAGTAAAGAAGGTAATCAGAGCACAGATCCAACAGAAACGTCTAGTGAGGAGGTGATATATCACCAGTCCTGACTATTGAAATAATAAAACTGCTCTAGCGTTCACTTTGTTGGCTTGAGAATGAGGACTTCATCACTGGAATCAATGGGAGTTTTTGTTAAGGCTGCAAGATGAGCCAGATATCTCGCTGGCAAGTAATCAATGAGTCATTGGCATTGACTAACAACCCTATCAACCCCCTGCAGACATGTTATGGTCTATTTGTGCTCTGAGACAGTAAAACACTGACTTATTGCCTCTTTTAATGTGTGCGTATCTGTAGAAAACGTGTGTTCTTTACTGTTCTCATCAAAACAAAGGAGAGTTTCAGCCTCGACCTGTTGCCAAAGGAAACAGAGCCTGTTGCTTTGGAGTCATCAATTATTTGGCAGTGTTGATCACTTAGTGTTGGCCGAACAAATGCGTTTGGAGGCAGCACCAGGAGTCTGGTTACTTTCAAACTACGCTGTCCGTGTGGAGTGAGGCTGTGGGTTCTTGCAGCTTCACTCAGTGCTTTTATTTTGAAAGAAAATCAGAGGGGAGAGAGAGTTTGGTACGGAGTACAAACAACGTTGATCTCATCCACGCTTGTTGCCATTTTGTGACTGATTTTCTGTGTACGTTTTTCTGGCTCTGGCACAGGAAGATGACATCCTCATTCTTAATCACGCCTATAAAAAGCTCCGATAAATCGGTTGTTTTTTAAACAGACGTCAACACAAGACCAGACCTATTTAAATCGTTGAGAAATTGGAGATGTGGGCAGCCAATCAGAGGTCTGCAACCAGGCTAGTGGGAGTCAGAGATAAGAAACCACAGTCGACTTAAATATGATTCCCCAGAAATATACAGGTTAGTCATTTTCTGACTTAGTTTAGTTCCTTTATTTTCTTACAGCTTTTTCCCCCGTAGCCACTAATCCTGTTTTTGATTGCAACACACCGCATACAACACATTATTACAGTTATTACATGTGAAGAACAGATTAATCAATAAGGAGAATAGATGAGTAGACGTACTGTTCTTTACATCAACTCATTTGGGCTTTATTGGCATGGGAAACAGATGTTAACATTGCCAAAGCATGGGTGAAATAAAAACGTGCGCTATTAGAATATATACAGATAAGTAAGATAAAAAAATATTGACTTGCAGAAACTGCATTATCATTGCAACCTTTTGTGTGTGTGTGTGTGTGTGTGTGTGTGTGTGTGTAGGTCATTCACTGTCCCTCAGGTTGTGGCATGTTGATACATATCGGGCAGCAGGATCTGCCCTGCCTCCTTCTCCTGGGAGTATTTTTAGTTTTGAGAGCTCATTACGCTCTTTGAAATCTGAGATTACACAGTCGAACTTGTTAAAGTAAACGTTCCTTATTTTATTGAATGTTGTACACTGTAGGAGGAAGTGCATCTCTGTCTCAGCCTCACCTGTCGAACATCTTTTGTGTCTTCCTGTTTCGATTGGCAGTTTGTGGTCACTGAGGCTGTACTTGGTTAGGATCTGTTTGCTTTCTATCTCTGACAGCAGAGAGATATTCTGCTGGTTCATCGTCTCTCTTTAGGGCCAGATCACATTCTGATCTACTCTGGCTTTTACGTTTCTTCTTTCAAATGTTCCAAATAGGTTTCTTTACATTGCATTATAATTTGGTTTCCTGTTGTGAGACTGGTCAGAGTGTGTCTGAGAGAGGGGGGGCAGCTAGTCTTTTCTGGGCTCAGCTCTTTGGTTTGGAGGGTTTTGGAATGGAGGGTGTGGAGGTATAATGGAGGTTACATACTGGAAAAAGTCATTTACTTCATGAAGTGGACAGAGATCTGAGTTTTCATAATAGCTATTAAGAACACACACAAACATACACTTCTTCCCCCACCCTCACCCCATTTCTTGGCCGCTGATCCGTTA
This sequence comes from Siniperca chuatsi, assembly GCF_020085105.1. NCBI lineage: Eukaryota > Metazoa > Chordata > Actinopteri > Centrarchiformes > Sinipercidae > Siniperca > Siniperca chuatsi. The sequence goes on along the minus strand of NC_058065.1, from coordinate 3,374,608 downwards.
CCCTCCCTCCCACCGAGCCCCACCCATTTCCTGTGGCGGCCCCTGCAGCACCCAGGGGCCTCTTTTCCTTCAACTGTTCAGCCTTTTCCTCAACGGCTCCTACGTCTGAAGTTCACAGCTCCTCCGCCCCCACCTCCACCTCTCTCCCCCTCAAAGAAACGCTGCAGGAGTCCAGTTTGTTGTTACAGCAGGGAGGCCTGTTCGCACGGCAGGCCTGCACCAGGACAACTCGGGGCTTTATGCATTCATGAAACCCTCCAACACACACCGAAACGTCCCCCAATTTTACTTCTTCGTTCCTGCTTCAAAGGTTGACTTTTAGTGCATCAGACTTCATTTGAAGTGCATTGTGGTGCATGTGATTATCCACATTTCAGGCTTTAAGTATAGAGTATTTAAAAGTCCTCATTACTGTTGCTTTTGAGGTTTTACTTTTTCATTATGTAATGAAAAATATGTTTGTCCACTTTTTTAGATTAATCCAGACAGCAATGTGGGCTCTGCCTGCTTTACTGAAACCAGGTGTCCCTTAATTTCCTGGCACCCTTTTATCATTCTTGATTATCGTTTTTTTGTCTGCTGTGTGTCTTGCTCTTGAGATCATTTTGAGAAAATGTTTACTTTCATAATGTGATGTAGTTCCTGTTGAAATATTTACGTATAGGTGTGAATGTAACTGTGAACTTGATTGTCAGTATGTGTTAACCTTGTAGTAGACATGCAAGTTCTCATGCAAGGGAATATATGGTAAAGGTTCCAGCCTCTGTCCGTTATTTCTCTCCCTGTGTCTCTTTCTTTCTTTGCTTCTCTCTGATTGTGATAATGAATCTTTTTTGCATGAGCAGGTTTTAAAACATTAAACATAAAAGTTTATTAAGCAGACATGAAAGTCAGGAAATGATTGAAAGTGGAGAGGGCACCACAAGATAAAAGGACAGGGACAAAGGGTAAAAATAATAGGTAAAACAATAAAATAAAAGACATCATGTAAAAGCAAGTCCATAAAATTAAGTTTTACAAGGTGATTTTAAAAGGTGATACTGATACTGATACAACGCAGCTGCTCGAGTCAAGATTTTTTTGTTAAATTGAACCCGTTTTCTCAACCTAACTGAAATGCAGATTTTCCCTCTTTGTCCAAATTGATAACTTAATTTAAGGTATCCAACGATAGCAAGTACCGATCCGATAATATAAATAAGAACATATTATTTACCAGGGATTGCTGTGGCCCTAAAAAAAAATAGTCGGCTGCTTGCTGTGACTGAATGAATGTAACTCCTAGTGGAAACACTGAATTTTACAAATACATTGATTATGAAACTGTATTTAATGTGGATCAATCACATCTGGCCGATACCTGACTGGTTTAACAAGGACAGTATTGGCGTCAGTATGGATCTGGTGGATTGGATTGGTGTAAATACTCACATTTAAGAAGCTGGAATCATGGAATTCATGGCATTTTCACTTGTTAAATAAATGATAAAACAATTACTCGATTACCAAAATTGTTGCAGGTTATTTTTAATTGATATATAGTTTCAGCTGTTTGTTGTGGTTGCCCAAATTCCTACGCAGATCCCATCAGTTGTACTCGCCATGAGTTGATAAATGTAGGTTGGTATAAATAGTTTTAAATTTCCGTACCTGTCTTTTCTGTAGATAGGGAAATAACAGAGGAAAGAGTAAATAAGAATAGCACTCATTTTGCTTTACAACCCCCTCAAGGGCCCCTTGGAGCCCAGTTTGGAAACCAGTGATTGATCAATAGTGAAAATACTTCTCATATGCATCCATACAAACCTGTTACATGAGGCCAAAAATGCATGATTGTTGACCTAAAGTTAAAGATCTTTATCTCTGAAATGTTGGCATTTTGTAGGTGAGTCTCCACTTTGACTGACTTTTGAAAGAAAGTTGAACATATTATGTGAAATCATATTGGGAGAACAGGCCTGGACAGCGACAAGGCAGGAAGTGGCTTTGATATTCTTAGCCCTTGAGCCTAGACTGAGCTTTTCCAGCCTTTGCATCTGCGAAAATAGGCTTATTTCCCATGCAGAAGTACAACATGTGGGCAAACCCAAAATTTAGATCGTCAGATAGATGTTGATTCATAGCTCTAAGTTCTAAAAAAGTCTAACAATGGTCTAAAAACTGTATGTACTGGATAGTGGCTGAGAAAGAAAGCTCTGTATCTTCATTTCCCAAAGCACAGACATGAACATATCCTTTGTTAGCTGCTCGGTGAAGCCGTCCACAGGCTTATAACACTGCACTGTGCTGCTGTGTGTGGCCTCTGTGCCGTCCAGACGCTGATGGCAGCAGGAGTTTCTCAATTAGATTATTCTTCATGAGGAATTCAGATGAACCACAAGACCTCCGAGGCTGGGAAAGCCTGGTGTTTGCCAACAAAGACATTCTTCCCCCACTGTCATTTAAACACTGGCCAACCTTTTTATCTACCGTGATAAAGACTTACAAAAATGACAAACAAATACATCATCAAACAATGAGAGTACAATAGGACATCTAAATGGATGGATGGATACCTGCCAAACTGGCTAAACTTTCAAATCATACCCACTTAAATGTACTGAGATACAATATCCCAGACGTAGGCGTTTGATTGTAGCACTAAAACCTATTTGCAACTAGTGATGAATGTTTTTTAGCACAGAAACAGTTCACTGGGAGTTAAAAACAGCAGGACAAAGCATCATTGGTTGAATATTATCAAGTAGAAAGAGCACAAAGCAATAACGATTCCTCCCATTCTGCATGAGTAAAGCCAAGTAATACATTTGCTGCACTGCAGGTGCATGTTCGGTACAGTCTTCACAAATTGGCGCCAACAAATGGCTAGCCTGGCTACCCACATTTTTGATTTTTTTTGGGGGTAATTCAGATAGGTCTGCCAGAGCTTTGTAGGTTGAATTAAGGATGGAGACGTTATCTTCCTGGGCCAGAGCCAGAAAAATGGTAACAGAAAAACATTAAAATGGCTACAAGCGTGGATGAGATCAAGAAAGCTGTACAAGTTGTTGTAAATCGATTTACAGAAATAACAGCTCTTTAATGGACATACTTGTTCAAAGCTACCGCAGCTTTATTGTCAACTAAAAATGACGTTGGCAAGGCAGATGCATCACTCGCCACCGATTGGTTAAATTAACCCCACTTACCAAACAAAAGAAACAAAACGGCTAACATAAACACAGTGTCTGACTGAAAATTAAGTGAATTCAGTTTATTCAGTTTTATGTACAGTTCAAGTGAACTAAAAACACAGTTTTCCAGTTCGAAAATGTGTTTATATGTACTAATACCTGAACGTATATGCTATATACTAACGTTGATAGCTAGCTGCACTATTTTTGCAGCTAGTAAACAAGTTGATATACTGTATTAAAATGTGCTAATGCGATACCTGAGTTTACAAATCAATAGGGTTTTTTTTGTTCCTTTGAAGATTTTTTTTTTAATTTAACAAATAAACCCTAAAGTTCTCAATGCAAGTAGCGATACAAGAACTTTGCCCAAATAAAATAGTCTAAAATTTGATTTAAAGCAGGAACTATCCAATCAAACAAGATTAACAAGATCACAAATCTGACCGGACATTCGACGCTAACTTTCGGTACTTGACCCCTTTTTGGTGTTACAAAGAAGCACTGCGGTTCAACACCGAGGTGTATTATTGTGTATTAATAGGAAGTAGTGCAAAGCATGCACTGCTCAACAATTTCAAATGTTAAAAAAAGCGAATAAAATATGTTTCACCGTCTGACACTCCACTGTTTTCTACGAATGTTGCATTATGGGACATTTTTGTCATCAGACTGGGGACGAGGAGCGAGTCTGCTGAAACAGACATAAAGACATTCACAGTTTCACAAACAGACTGAGTGTCTGTGGCCATGGTGAATCCCTCATTGTGATTGTGGTGTTACCAAACGTGCCAGTCAGAGTCTGTCTGATGGTGAATTTCCCAGCATGCCTCTCAGTGAACAAAGATGACCCGGGAGTGTAAAGGCTCATGGGAAGGCCAGGACGCCGCGTCGCTCCAGCAGGATGTGGCTGAGAAAGGAGCGCTCTGTGTCTGTCCTCTCGTCCCCGTCTCTCCCCCCGGGCCGAGCTGCAGGACCAGGCAGACGGGACGATGGGAAACGCCCGGGGGTTCGATCCCATGGCCGACGCTCACAACACCGGCATTGTTCAACACTCTGAACATTTTCTGAACCAGACCTCCATCATCTTCAGAAAACAGCTCTGTTTTTATCCTCAGTGTGTCTGTCTGTCTCTTCTGTCTTTGTTTTTCTTCTTCGTTCTTTGCCTCCATGTGACTAAAAAAGATTTTAACTTGCATTAACTTAGAATCGATGTAAACGTTTTTATACTTTTCATATATGCAGTCATACAGTACTTAACATGCTCTATTGGCCTGTCACTTGAATTATTTTTTTAAATGTGCTCTATTATTGTTCATATATATGTAAAGACACATACCCAAACCCATTGATGGATTACTGAACGGGCCTACCTCGCACAGGCCCAGGGGTCAAAGGGGTCCAAGGGGTCAGGGGGCTCGTGGGCCAGAGCCTCTGTTTGAAGTGAGTTAACACGTACTTGTTGGAAAGTCATTCAGAAGACCACAGAGAGACACAAAATGTCCGAAGAGACGCGAAACGACCACAACGATACGCGGAACGGCCACAAAGACATGCAAAATGACTTCAAAAAGACGCAAAACAACCACAAAGGGATGCAAAACCCCAAAAGGCCCAAAGGACATGTTCATCCATGCCCAAACCATATGCTGTTGGCAATTTCTATATATATTAAATATTTCTATATGTCTTTATCTTTCATCAATAATTGTTTTGCATCTAATCTAAGTAAACTGAAAGCAGTAAAAACAAGAAGCCGCTGTATAACAAGAAGAGAGAAACACTAATTATCAAAGATAGTTTGAAAATAAAAGCAGAAGTCTAACAGTGGGTTTCAGTATGTAATTTAAAATGTCACAGAACTGAAGACAATACTGCTTTCTTTTCTCAAGTTTTTCATTCTTTCTGCTGTATCATTTGCATGGGAGGAGTTGTTTACTTGGCTGACAGCGGATAAAGAAAGCACACCTGAGAGGCGGTGGTAATGACAGGTGTGAAGGTGAATGAATTTCACAAGAAATGAGAACAGCCGCTGCACTGCCCACACTTGCAGATAAAAAAAAATGCTTTCTGTTATGAGGCAACTGTCGAGACAAAGAAGTCTACTTGGGATGTTTTCTTTCTTTGATCATCAATGAGATATTTTACCACAAAATAGTTGTTTCTGATGAAGGTCCTCTGTGTTTCTTGAAGTCCGGATGAATTTGACGTTGCGACATTTTTCCAGAGTGGATGTGTTTGGTTTTCGGAGTGAAGTCTTCATTGCGCTGTTGATGAGGCCCCAGCAGAGGAGCTTTCTGGCTGTGGAGAGCCGTAATTTGTGGTCTTATAATAGCTCGGCTGAACTTCCCTCCTCTGCTGGGCCTCAGGAAGCGCACACACACACACACACATGCATGTATACAGACTTGCTTTTTTTCTATGTTACACATTCAGTATTTTCTCCCTCTCACACACACACACACACACACACACACACACCTTCCCCCTCCATGCGTTTTCCAGATGTGTTTCCAGAGGACAGTTTCAGGCCTCAGTCAGTATTAAATCTGAAGTCATCGAGCTTCCTCTATCTGAACCCTGTGACCTCCACTGACCCCTAGCTTGACCTCTGACCTGTCTCATGGTCGAGGACGGAGGCAGGTGCAAAGGTCAAGGGGTCACTGTGCTGTAAGGGGTACTGTAGACCTCTGGGCATTTAGGTAGAGTTGACAAAACAATCTCCACTCCAGTTACTTGTCCATGTTGGCTTAAAAATTAGACCGTTTGATATGGTCAAAAGCTCCAGCACCAAGCAGTAAGTGGACTTTGAGTGGAGATTTTTGCAGCTTCAAAGGTCAAGTATTAACTTTCAAGTTCAACTTTTAAGCCAACATGGATGAAAAGTCTTAAAAGTGTTCAGAACAATCACGACAACTTCATCTGCCAGTGAAGACCGTGCGATACAGTGGAAAGCTCCAGAACAAGTGTGCACCTGTAAGTAGACCTTGAGTGCAGATACATTTGGCAAAAGCTTTTTGGCAGTTTAGGTGAGTTTATTTCTTAAATCAAATGGTTTCCATTATTCGGTTCTTAATTTAGTCTATATCACATGTTCCCAGAGTCGTCAAATCACTTATTTTGTCTGATAAACAGTCAAAACCTCCCAAAAGTCATTTTATAATAATAATATATAACAGCGAAAGTTCACATTTGAACCAATGAACCAGTGTTTGGCATTTTTACATGATAAATGACATAAGCAATCAATTAACGGTGGGCGACATGGCATCACATTTGATTATTTTCTTCTCGGGTCGGTTGCCTCCTGCTCTGTATTTACAATTCACTGTCTTCCATGTTTTCTTGTAACTCTCTTCTTCTGCGGCAGTTGGCAAACCAGCTTAGAGGTGCATAACCGCCACAAGCTGTTGATCTCGTGTCACGTGAGAACGTGGTAAGCAGTCCTGCTGCCCAAATCACGTTACCTTGCTGGATTCCCGAGATCACGCGAGAATCCAGCTCCAACCCTACAATCAATTATCTGAACTGTTGCTGACTAATTCAGCATGCAAGGTTAAAAAGAGTAAGTGCAGAGCATGCAAAATAAAAAAACAGACCAAGAGAGTTATATTTAACCTTCGTCCTCATCATTTTTTACCCTTAAACGCTTAAATTTACCCTAAAATTGACCTGAAATACTTTTGAGATCAGATTTGTACCTGCTTTTTTAAATTTGAATTAAACTCTGACAAATTCCCACATAAAAATGGTTTGCAGAACATTTGCAATAGGCATGAACAGTTTTTAATAAAATGAGTATAATTATCTCTTACAGCTGCCAAACTGCATGTAAAATAGTTTTTAAGACTAACGGACAGGAACTCTGGGAGTGTCGACTTTGGTTTTGAACACGTTGTCCCTGCTGTGCCTCAACTTCTTCCCTCTTCTGCTTTTTTTCCTGCTGTTGGGCTGATATGAGGCGTCGACAGACACAAACCGGTGTTGGCGTTCCCTGTTGTTGCTGAGGTTTCGCACACGGCCACAATGTACAATGACATGTAAAGCAGAACAAAAAACATAAAAATGGCTCCAAAACATAAGTAAGTCCTGCTGCAGATTCACTTTTTGCGAGGGAAGAGATGTCTGGTTTAACTGCATTTTGGTGGGACCTGCCTGTGTCCCGAGGCAAAACGAGGCTAACTGAAGTGCTGCTGCAGAACTAAATCAAGGCTGGGATTTTGGTCAGGGAAGGTTTTTTTTTTTTTTTTTTTTTTGTTTCCTGGAATATTAGGGACTTTTAGAGATGCATTACAATCAGGTCAGAGGTCAGATAAGGAATTTCCCTGCTGGTAAACGCAAGTAGATTTTGAGAAAGTCATGAAAGAGAAAAAAAAGATTTTGGACAACTGCCATTACTGTAAAGACTGTCTGCCAATGTTGTCCCAGTATTATGTGTTTGGCTCTACAATTATCTGTTTAAATAAACTCTTAAATTCATTTTATATCATTCTTTCATGAAAACAACTTCATTTTCATCAAAAATGTGTAGTTTTGAGAGAAATACTCTTTGGACATGTGAAGATTCGAGACAAAGACTCTCCAGTGTGATTTGCATTTATTTCAATGCCGATTAGTCAGTTAATTAATTAGTAAATCCACAGAAACTTTTAATAATTGATTAATCATTTAAATTATTTATGAGGAAAACAATTCTCTCAAATGTAAAAATATGCTGCTTTTCTCTGTTTTATATGTTTGTATATGACATAAAAATTGAATATATCTGGGTTTTGGCCTGTTTACTAGACAAAACAAGCTATATGAAGACATCACCTTGAAGTCTAGGAACTTGTGATAGGCTTTTTTCACGTTTTAGACTGAGAAGATTCAATCAATAATGAAAATAATCGTTGGAAGACTGGAGTTGGACCCCATGTTGGCTCCATTTAAAAGTTTTCTTGAACCATTAACATCCCTCTAGAAGTGTGCCGCATTCAGATTTCGACCAAGATTAGTTTTCATAGTTCTTTTTTTTGTTTTACGTTTTTCAATGAAGAGGAAGAGGATTAAGAAAAGTGAGAAAGAGAGAGAACTGGTTTGTGTCAGTGGAGTCTGAGCTTCAATATTTGTATTGGCAGGAGATACAAAGTCCAACAGAGAGACCTTTAAAACACTGCAACCAACCGGTTCTTTCAACACGAATTAAGTAGAACAGAAAAGAAAATACTAGAAGAGAACAGAACAGAGAGGAAGGGAGGGGACAATTCAGTATGGGACATGTGACAGATGAGCAGAAAGGTGATTGTTATCAATGACTTAGTGTCTGGGAGGGTTGTAGTGCAGAGAAATGTCTTTGGGAAGTGTTGTTGTGGAGTGAGTCCTTGAATACGTCCTGGAAAGGTCCTGGAATAAGTCCTGGAACGTCTCCAGTGTGTCCAGTGTGATAACATTGGACCTGCAGATCCTCTGCACGGCGGATCGCAGTCAAAACACAGCAGGCGGGCGGCCATGTAGAAACCTGCCCAGGCATCCGGGGAAGAGTGTGTGTGTGTGTGTGTGTGTGTGTGTGTGTGTGTGTGTGTGTGTGTGTGTGTGTGTGTGTGTGTGTGCAGAAATCAGCAGAAACATGCACTGTTTTTTTACTTTTACCTGTATTTTACCTGCTTTTCTTTGTTTACTTTTAATCCACCACTAACAAAAGTATTCTTCTTCTATGTCTTTTGTTTATTTATTTACCTTAATCTTCTTCTTTGTCTTCCAAATTCCAAATTTTTGGAAGTTATGCTAGCTTGTAATGCTACAGTGACTTCCTGTTTACATAGCCGGTTGCTCTTGATTGGACAGTGCTACATATGTTTCCTAGCAACCGATTTACACGTTACTAAAGTCTTTACTAGCAAAGACATTTCTGCGAACTAAGGGAGGCCTTTAAGTTCAAACTTAGCAGTGGATTTATGAAGAGCTGGTGCAACACAATCCTCACCACAGCCCCTGGGATTCTGGGTAATGGAGTCTCCTAGAGTCAAACCTTTTCCTCTCTCGGCTGTTTAGTGCAGCTTTAGCTTTTGCTCTTTTTCCAACAATAACAAGCTTGGAGGAATTATCTGATGTCAGACTGGATACTTTTTGTTTACTCTGTCAGATTTAAAAAATAACTGGCTACAGGACGCATGTGACTACAGGAATAAACCAGAATATATGTAGGGTAAACAAACTCATACAGTGGCTACTACTGTATATTTCCTCTGACCAGAGAGTTTAAGGAAACATCTCTGTATCCAGTCACATCCTACACAGTCCAGGTCTCTGTGGCAACACGCCAGGCATCACTAATCAATCACACATGTTCGTCCCTTTTCATCACACTATCCTACTCTCCTATCAGTGACATCATCTGTTACTGGTAGGCGCACTTTGTTTTCGTGCCATGATGTTGTTTCTGTGCCGAGCTCTATTCCACATGCAGAAAACAATCATAAAAGCTGGCAAACAATGAAACAACCCCCTTCTCTTTCATCTGTCTGCTCGCCGTCAGTGACTAAACACGTACTCACTTTTTTACCCACAATTCCCAGCTCCAAAAACAGCGTGTGTTGTCGTGTCCAACACCTGACAGATCCACTTTTCGGTGATGAATTGCTGCAGGAGTCTATGTAGGAGGAGTAGTAGTAAAATCTGGTTATGTTTTAGTTTGTCATCATGTTTTTGTTTCTGTTGTTCGCTCAAGGTGAGATACTTCCACTGATCCGTGTCGAGATTTTAATCTCCGCTACGCAAATTGGTGATTTGCATTGCCCGCTCAGCTGTCCTCACAAATCTCGCATAAACATCCGAACAAACACACAGTGATGAAACGTGTTGTACCTGAAAGGAAACCGTTAATGTGTGACGGGTGCAAGACAAGCATACTGTGTAAAAACACAACAGCTGTCAGTCAACGATCAACACACCTTCAGTCAGACAGGAGGAGCTAATTAGTGAATGAAATGCTGAAATGAAAACAAGTTTACTCTCTGCACTCTGTGGTTCATGGTTTGTTATATAACACCAGATTTACACACTAAAGTCAGACATTTTGCTCCTGAAGCTCAATGAACCTGCATGAAAAGTTAGAAAGTTAAATGCAGCTTAAGCTCGGTGAAAAGGGTCTGAGAGCTTTCAATGAAAGCAACAACCCCAAACCACAGAGCACCGTTCACCGAAAGCCTCCACATATGAAACCCAGCAGAAGCTTTCTGTCGTCTCTGTAAGACAACAAAACTTTATTCTTGCAGCAGATTTTGTACACATTAGTTAATACACAGAAGACATTGAGGCTAAAGCATCAAAACGAATGACATGAACTGAATAAAATGGCAGAATTACAAAGAAAAACTGAGAAAAAGTCAAGAAAATAAAACAGCAGGAGAAGCGAAAGAGTCAAATTTATAGTGGAGATTTGAAAGAACAGCCCAAAGTTTAATGAAAAGCAGCAGATAAGTTCAGATCGATCTGTGCTTTGGCCAGGCATGCAGCTCCACGTGCTTCTCAGTTAATCGGGGGAAACCTGTAAAACACGTTGACTAATCTCTCCTCTGTGTCTTACAGGAAGTAATGTTTGTCAGAGGAAGTCAGGGTGGGAGGAAGCGCCTGGGGCGAAATCATGGTGGAGAGAAAGATGTCTGCTAACCTCTGATCTAGCCACAGCCGGGGCCAAACGGGGCTAAATGGGGCTAGGATTAGCCAAAAAGACAGGCATTGTTATTTAAAAAAGCGCAGGACATCATGTGCTGTAGGCCTGCACTTTTATGTGACTCTCCGTTGCTGTTCTCTTCTCTGAGTGCACACAGGAACACAAAATATATCCTATTGTCAGTCCAGATTTGATCAAAATACAGAGCAAAGACCCAAGCAAAGTTGCCAGAATGCTATTAAGACACCAAATGTAAAAAAACAAAACTGAACATTTAGGATCAGCTTGCCCTCTAAAAGCCAAAAGCCTGCAGGATTTCTCTCCACTCACACACGACAGCAGCTGATTTCAATCTTTACCACAGCTTCAGCCCGAGAGCAGCAGCTAATTAATAAAATGAGCCTCTGGTGTTGTGGTGATTCGTTTGGAGTGAAAACCAGCAGACTCTCGCCCAGCTCTCCCCGATGCACGTAGCGGTGGATTTAAATATTTTACTGCATTTCATTGCATTTTCTGTTGCAGTTATAGTTTGACACAGCAGAGAAGAAAGAGGAAAGTGTCAGCAGTCATCAGCAAATACAAAACTAACTTAAATAGTTTGAACTTTGAGGTCTATTATTTGTCATGACCCCAAAATCTGACGTTTTTTTGGCACTCATGTAGTGTGGAAGCCTTAAAAACCTTCTGTAAAAGGTAGATTTTCTGTAGAAAAGTCAATGCAAGTCCTCAAACTTGTTTGGAAACATGAGTTGACTCACTTTAGGGGGAAAAATCTAAAATATAGATCCTCTTGAGCATAGTTTCCTACAGCAAGGGATGCGCTGCCTTGTCTGAAATAAAGTCCAACTCCACCAATGTTAGCAAACATTATTACGTTTTTCTGAACAATATCATTAAAAAAAGAGCGAATGCGCTGCATCAAACAGCAAATGCCACATATTCAGTGACTACATTGGTGACTAAGTCATCCAGATCTGTCACAGTCACATCATAAGTTTGCTTTTTAGTGATTAATCAGAGCAGCGTGTCATGGTGTCTGGGGGAAATGAACATTTTCTCAGTTACAGCTGACACTCATTATTGTCTGTTGTTTTTTAACACCTCTACTCGCTCATGATGATGGTTTTAAAGTAAAACTGAAAGCTTGAAATATACTCTCTCTCTCTCTCTTCTGGATGATGACTCCTCTAAACGATTTGAGGTTTTCAAAGTTGGGAAAAGTAGACGCAAACGCTCAATCAGTAAAAATCCACTGCAAAGTTATTTGAAAGAGAAATTCCAGTATTTTTCAACCTGGGACTTATTCTGATAAATGTGGCCGTTCTGACTAAGGGTCATGCTAACTTTCCACTGGTCAATCTCTGCAACAGAGGTGGCTGTATAAATTTGAACACACCAGCTTAAGCATCTCTAGATTTGTTTAGATGCTATAATATTGTATTATCAGTTGTTATCCCATTGTTATATATTGTTATAAGCTCCTAATTAATTACTAAAACCCTGTAGCCTTATTAGCACTTAGCAAGCTGAAAAATTTGTTCCTGCACTCGAAAAATTTAAAGTCTAGAAAATCTATCAGCTGTCAACTGCTGTTTCCAAAGTCAAGAATCAACTTTCACCTGTTGGGCTGCAACTAACGATTATTTTCATTAATCTGCCGATTATTTCCTCAACTAAGCGATTAATCGATTGGTCTATAAAATGTCTCAAAATATAATATATAATATAAATAGTTATAACATCTCAAGGTCATACAGCTTGTTTTATTCGACATAATGTCTAAAACCCAAAGATATTCAGTTAACTACATGACAAAAACACATCAAAGCCTCACATTTTAAAACCAAAACTAATAATCGATTACTGACTAATCGGCTGATCATTGCAGCTCTAATAAATTTAAACTTTAAAGCCAAAATGGATGAGAGAGGTCCATAAAGTGCTATAATTTACAATTCAATGACAACTGGGCAAAGTCCCATCTGCTGATGAAGATCATGTAACATGATCAACAGCTCCAGAATGTCTGCTAATTGACCTTATAGTGGGATTCTTGCGTCAACTAGAAGATCTAGCTCTAAAAAAAGGTATCTCAGGTGAGAGAAAATATAATTTAAGGTCGTGTTCTTGCACCTTCAGGGAATTTAGACATTTTTCTCACTGACCACATGTTAATATCGGGTGAGTCATCATTGCTGAGAAGTCTCATGGATATCAGCAGGCTTCAGACTCAATTTAGGGGATTTTCCAGTTGTTTCAGTTTTTTCGATGCCACTGTATGAGGAGAAAAGGATTCATTATGGCTCCTGTGATTCAAAGCTAAATCGCGGCCTTCTTTTACTATCCAGAACACTTTCTTAAAAGAGTGTTGTAGTGCAGACATTTCCAGAGTCAGGATACAGTTACTGAGCTGTCATGATCTCATTTTCCTCAGAGGAACAAGCTGCTTCCTGACTTCACTTCCCTTTTATCGACCCAAATCTGTCGGTCAAAGTTAGCATCTCCTTTCATTAGATAATCTGCAAGCTGTTGATGGATGTCCCTTTATATAACGAGAAGCTCCTGCCAAGCGGTTCGATTGGTCAGAGACGCCTTCCAACAATGACGATAATTCACGTAATGGCAGTTCTTGCAGTAACAGGGGAACTTGTTATCAATCTTGATTTGTTTCTTTTGCTTTTTGAGGCATTTTTATGTTTTTTCTTGTTCAGGGTGGAACTTTTCAGCCAGTACACATGTTGGCTGAGTTGTTGATGTCTGACTACCTCTGAGGATGTTTTTAATTAAAATTACAGCGTCTTTGATCTGACGGGATAAAACTGGACCACAAATCTCTGTCTTAGACGTAAAAAAAGAAGCCATTTTAAGCAATATTGATGTATTTCTTTTATTTCAGTACGCCATCTTGAAGCCATTTAAATGATTGTTGTGTTTCACATCATATCATTGTGTGAAGTATTCTGCCGTGCATCATCTTTAATCGCTTTTACATCGGAACCAGAATCAGTTTCATTAACAGGTTCATTTCTGCGCACTTTTTCACAACGATGTCAAATACAGTGCAGGTTACTGAGAGCAAAAATAAAAGCATAGAAATAGAGGTAAAGCTGCAGATACCCTATCTGCAGCTTATAAGGTGAAGCAGACGCAGGCTGTTGCTACACTCTTGTAACCATAGCAACGTAAACCAATCAATCATATAGACTGTAGTCAAACATTTTTAACTCTCTCTTAACAGGTAACATCGGATTACCGGCTCACAAGATGATGAAAGACATAAGAAAGAGAAGTTATTTCTAATGTGTTTATTTCCTGTCATCGATGATCAAAATAGTTGCCGATTGATTTTCTCGATCGACTAATCATTGCAGCTCTTAATGCCGTATATTCAATGAGTGGGCTTATCGTTAAGGCCGTCATCTACTAATTCATTTGATCATGAGACGGGGATGCGTCAAGATCTGGGGGTTTACTTTGGCTAAACAACTTTAACTTATAGTTTAAAGAAGTTGCACGGTTGTCTTTATCGCACTGAAAGCATAATGGGTCCACTTTTGCTTCCTACGAAGACTAACAGCTGATATATTAAGATTATCTCCTGTTGTGCATGGTGTCCAACCTTATTAAGTAAAGCGTGATATAAGGGCCAAAGAAAACGTTCAAATTCCTCCATGTCTTGAATCTTCAGCTGTTGGAGGTCGCCACCTGTTTTCTCGCTGTCTCTTCACAGCCGTAAATATCACGTTATGTGTAGAAAGCAGTGGCTGCTGATCTGTAGTGTTTAACATTTTAAACTCATGAGCTCAAAACTGTGCTGCACTGATTGGTCCGTCCACCTGTTGCATCACTTTCTCCATCTGTCCTGGAGAAAATGAATCCCGGGTTTGTGGAGAGATTTATTATAAAACTGTGTCTTTTCTTCACAAATAAGAGGCATTAATCGGCCAATGTGTGCTATTGATGTTGGGAGTGCTGCTGTTGAGGTTTGGGACTCCCCTTGCACTTGCTGCACGTCTGGAGCTGCAGCGGCGCTGTCGTTTTAATGACAGGGAAGTGAGTTTGGTTAGATCTTTATGGTGGAAAATTACTGGCAGCCTCTCCGTCCCGCCTCTCTCCTCATGAATGAGAGTTTACATAGGCAGCGAGGCAAGTATGTGTGGGTCATTAAGGAAACAAGAAGCTGCCAATCTCACTAAAAGACGGTTTGGTGCAGCAGGAACTTGATCTGCTGTTCAACACAATATGATATCTTCAGTAACAGCTAATCTTCTATTATAGATGAGATAAACAAAAGTTTAAAGATCAAATATTAATTTCTCTCTCAGTATTCGTTTGGCTGTATGAAAGTTTTATTTTTACTTTTTGAGATTTATTAGTCTTTTTCAACATAGTAGTTTTGTTTGGTGCTGCAGGAACTTGACTTGCTGTCTTAACAATTTATATTTAATTATAGATTTAAGTTTGGCTGAGAAAACAGAGACAAACATAACTAAAGTAATTAAATATTTCTCATTTATCGTCTCCCATCATCTGCAACTCGCTTTCAAGATTTTTTATTACTTTTTGACATTTATGAGTCTTTTTCAGTCTTGTTCGGTGCAGCAGGAACTTGAGTTGCTCAACATAATATCTTAAGTCGTTTTCAAGTTCACTTTAATGTGCAATAGTCCAGCGTTAGACACAAATATCTGAGAATAACATAATAAACAAAACTAATACAATCGAATATTTCTCACTTGTCTTCTTTTCTCTGAGTCCTTCTTTGATTTTTAATCATAACATTTATGAGTGATTTTTAACACAGCAGTCTTGTTTGGTGCAACAGAAACTTATGACACAATATGATATCTTCAGTTATCAGCTTATGTTCCAGTTCATTTTAATATGCAAGTGTTCAACAGATTGAAATCTGGACTCAAACAGTTGAGAAAAACAAAGATAAACTAATGTGGGTGAAATTAAACCCTACAGGAAGCTAGTCAGATAAAACTTTCTGAAACATATTCAAATATTAAATAATTTTTGTTGTTTGAATAACACATGACGCAATCAGATCAAATAATCTGGGTTTGATGGTTATAAACATCCTCCACATCCTGTCAAGTTTTCAGTTTTCTGTCTACGAGGTAAATCTAACTGAGCTTCTCTCAAAAAGGCACATTTGGAAACATCCATTCTGTCTTTCTCCCTTCATGTACGCTATATGTTATATGGTAAAAAACATTTTTTAAACTCTTAGCTTACTTAACTTAGCTGATTCTTAACAACTTAAGTAAAAAATTTTGCTCTACTAGCCACGTGAACATTGTATCTAGACATTAAAACGTAGACATTTGCCTTTATGTTGCATTTCAATAAAATACATTAATATGAATATATAATATTATCATGTAGAAGGGTTTCCAAGTAACACATCTGATGCTTTAAAGATCCAATGAAATAAAGAATACATTTTCCAAGTCCCTCTTCGGTCTCCCTACATTATTTGTTGTATTATCTTTCGGTATTAGCCAAATATATGGCCATAAAACTCAATAATAATCATATATAACCGCACTTGATCGTTAGCTTGTGGGATATAGTAGCTAGCAGAGCAGTATCATGGGTTGGAAGTGTTTTGGATTAAGTTAGCAAAAACTCGCTGCTAAGCCATGCCCACTTTTTACCGATCCAATCAAATTTCTAAACAATTTGATCAAATCTGTCTCTAATGATACCCCATCTACATATTTCGTAAATTCTTAAGCTTAAAGAGACGCTCTAACTGCTATTTCTCTTGGCATTTAATGCACAATAAAGCCTTTTCTTGGTGTTTATGAGGCAACACCCGCGCAGCAGACATTACTCTTGCGTTCAAACACAAATTTTTATCTTATTTATTGACCAAGTGTTGCAAAACTGGGTTAACTTTGTAGCCATGGTTAGAAAACCACTGGGTCACCACTCAAACCAAGGACAATGAGTTGTTTTGACCAATGTTGGTGTTATTTTTATAAACCCAAATTAAAAAAGTTATTTTGACGCAGTGTTAAACAGAACAAGCTCAAAGTTTAATCTGTAACTAATTTATTGTTAACTGTACAAAGCGATGTGCATATTACATATAAGTTTCAAAAGCGTTAGAGGAGATTATTTTTTTATTTCAAAGTGTTTTTATTGTTTTAAATGTACAAAACACAAACCAACCAACATACATTCTCTTATGTCATACAAGGCATCCTCATCCACAAACCTCATACTTTGTATACATTATTTCTCATATCTCTTTTCGTCACAGATTTGCATCCAAGGTTCGTACAAGTACTGAGAATGTACACAGAACACAGCAAACAAACAACAAAAAAAAAAAGGGAGGAGATGAGAACCTGAATTTTTTATTCTAAAGAATTAGCATCAAATGCATTTTCACAATAATCCAAGAAAGGTTGCCATATATTCTGAAACCGTTCTGCTGAATTTTGGACTGTAGTTCTTAACTTTTCGAGCTGGAGGAAGGACATAGTTTTGCGCACCCAACGTGAATGTTTTGGGGGTGAGGGAGATTTCCAATTTGTAAGAATTAGTCGGCGGGCTAACAATGTAGAGATTAATTGAGATTGGCCTCTTGAGACCCCAACTTTACTGTGTACCACCCCAAATATTGCAATG
The DNA here is from genome assembly GCF_020085105.1 of Siniperca chuatsi. NCBI lineage: Eukaryota > Metazoa > Chordata > Actinopteri > Centrarchiformes > Sinipercidae > Siniperca > Siniperca chuatsi. The sequence continues at coordinate 3,357,133 of NC_058065.1, read as the reverse complement.
ATAGGGTCTGGATCAATATTCTTTTTAACGTTAGAGGAGATTATAACACTTTGCATCCACACTGTAGTTTAACTTGGGTAAATAACCCAACAGTAATATTAAAAATAACACTAACACTGGGTCAAAACAACCAATTGTCTGGGGTTTGATGGGCGACCCAGTGGTTTTCTGCTCATGGGTAAAGTTGACCCAGTATTGCGTAGTTATGTGCATGGACAACAGTCCACGATACAATAAAGACAGCAGAAACAAGTTAAACTAACGTAAACTCATCATGTCACATCTCCTGTCTGGCTTTTTCAACACAGGCTAATAAATGTTAATAATAGAAGATTTTCATGTTCTCTGATTTTGGAAATTTGAACTCATGAGCCACACTAATGTAATCAGCAGTTTACATCGCCCTACATCTACAATCTCAGTGTTTTTCATCTTTTTCTTGTCTTTTGTTCAGAGACACTTGAAGCCAAAGCAGGAAAAAAAAAGCTTGTTGGAGCAGATCGCCCTAAATCCCCTCCCTCCCACCTCCATCTTTCCCAGCTGTCTCCGCAGTCGTTTCTGGGAATATTTTTAATCTCTGAAATCAAAGTTGTGTAATTGATAGGGAGATGTACCACAAGGGAAGGCAAGATGGTTTAAAGTAAAAAAGTCTGTTGGACGAAGGTTGTTTTGTCATGTTTTTGTGTCAATGTGTCTCCCCGGCTGTGATCGGACGCCAAGAAAGTTGAAACAACAAAAAAAAGAAAGAGAAAAGAAAAATAGCTGTCCCCCAGAGCAGAAAGGTGTGAAGGAAGATGGCGAGAGGATTCAGCGTCGCTTTTATCTTGTAAACGCAAAAGAAGCTGCCTTGTGAAATCGCCACAGAGGCATTTTGACATCATGCAGAGTTTCACAACACACAGCCTGCAGTACTCGTACTTCAGCTCAGTAGTTTTACTTTATCTGTTTTCACTTCTTGTGTTTTACTTTCAAAGCATTTTCAGTCACATCCATGACTAAATGTTTTCACAGTTTCTCATTAACTTAAACGGTGACATTCAGCGTTTGAATTTGTCCTGATGTCAGTTGACATTTTTCAGCTGCACGGTCATTGGTTTATATTAGTCGGCTGTGGCTGAGCTCATTGGAAAGAAAAACCAGTGAATAAGACTGGCGTTACAATCCCTAAAAGACCATCAGTACTCACTTGTGGCTGACGATGGCTCTGATTATTTTCAGTATGGATTAATCTTCCATTTACATTTTTGATTCATCAATTCATTGTTTAGACTATGAAATGTGAAAAAATAGTGAAAAATCCATCCAAGGTGACATCTTGAAATGTCTTGTTTCATCTGAGCAACAGTATACAACCTAAAAATATTCAGTTTACACTTATATAAAAAGGCAGCAAATGCTCATATTGGAGAAGCTGCAATTTTTTAGATATGTTGCTCGTTAAATGACTTAAACGATTATTTGATTATCACAATAGTTGCTCATTATTTTTCTGTCTATCGACTAATCGATTAGTGGTTTCAGCTTTAGTCTGTGGTTCAGTGTTGGTTCTTCTGCATGATTATGAGTTTTCCTCTTTCCTCTTTGTTTTGTTGATGAGCTCACTACATCTGTGGCGTCCCAGATTCGCCAACAGCTGTATCTTCCTTTCTTTCTGGTTGGTTTTTCGGCGGCCAGCTCGGGTCCTTTCTCTTAAGCCAAAGCCAGTGGCAGCTTCAGAGAGAGATCAGGGGCTGTACTCACAAAACATCCTACGGCTAAGAGTCGCTCCTAACTGGGAGAACTGCGAACCAGTCCTAACTTTACGACTCCTAAAGCATTTTAACTGTAAAAGTAGCTCCTAAGTCTGAGAGAAGTTCGAGGTAGTCCAGTAGTCCTAAAGCTGGGCAGACACTGTGGGTTTTTATTGATCTTGCACGCTGTGTTAACTCATCTGTCTTTCTACACGGCCAGAATCTGCGACTTTTATGCTCGCACTGTACGGCTCGATCGCCCGGCTACGTCGAACTCACAGCAGTCTCAGTCAAAGCTACAGTTTTAGCTACGACATCCAGAATACTTCTCCAGTAATATCCCAACAAGCTCACTACAGTTTATAGCAGATCTTTACAACGCACTGCAGTCACGTTGGGAATCGGGCCGTGCAACTGTTCAAACTGCAAGACAGAAATCCAACAGATCGTCCGAGAGCCAGATCTTTGATCGTTCAGCCAACCAGCCAGCCGCCATGACCCTCTTCAATTCCCGATTCTAACATTGGTTGGTAAAGAACAATTTGGGGTTAAAATCTGGATTAATCCGTACACTGTTTGCCCGTTTTAAGTCGCTACTTACCTGCGGCGCTTATTTTCATTAAAAACAAAAGAAATGCACCTCACAAGTTACAAGAGTTGTGATGTCTTGATGCCCATGCATGTGTGGACCACATGGATGGTGTATAAACAGAGAAAAGAAAAGTGTCACATAATCACATTTATGAAGCTTAAACCAGCAAATATTTAGTAGTCTTACTTGATAAGGAGACTTGAAATGATGGCTCAACTATCAGAACTGCCACTGATTAATTTCCAGCACTACTCATTTCAGCAACTCCGTCTCGGGATTGTTGAGTTGTGACCAAACTCCTCAACCAAAAGCAGCTTTGTGGAAACACCATCCGCATTGTGAGTCGGCAGCACTTTAGCACCAACTGTCGCAGCTGAGTTTCATTGCTCCGTGAGACTTGAGCCAAGTCACTTGAGTGTTTCAATCCAAATACTTAGTCAGGAAATTAAAACCTGTCACACACACACACACACACACACACACACACACACACACACACACCGCAGGTATTAATGATGCAGCTGTAGAGGCGTGTGTGTGTGTGTGTGTGTGTTCATGTGAGTGTGATGGTTTATAGTAGATAATCCCAGCTGTAGGTGTTGGCGTGTTGCTGCAGGATTCACCGTGACACTTAAAATCAACACGTAACATCAACACATGGATTATCACAGTTTTCTTAACATGAAAAATTTGACCGCTCGGAAACAGATCAATATCTGATACTAAATCCACACTGACGGAGATTAAATTTTGTAATTAGTTGGAGTCATTCTTTTTCAGCTTGGCTTCTATTAATCAAATGAGGAATAAAATCTTGCAGTAAAGTTAATAAAACTATTATAAAAACAGAACGTTTTAACGTCCAATACAGTGAAACGAATTGACTAAGAACAACATGGAATAAAGCTTGTGTTTTTCTCCAGCAAAAAAATTAGCTGAGAGTGGAACTTTTTAAACATTTTATTGCAGAAAAGTCCTTAAAAAGCAAAACAGTGTCAAAGAAATATCTCACCTATAATTGGCAGAATCTTCTGAGGCAGATTAACCGATTAATCGACTGACAGAAAATGAATTGCAGCCATTCTGAAGTGATTTGAGCAACTTTCTAAGTGAAAATATCTAATAAATTCAGTGTTTTCAGCTTCTAAAATGTGAATATTTGCTCGTTACTATGATAGTAGTGCTATGATAGTAGATTGTTAGTTGCAGCCCTACGGTTTCATTTTCTGCAAGAATTTTCTAGTCACTCCAGGTAGATCTCTACAGGAATACTGCAACTCTGTTGGATCATTAAGTGGAGTCCATCTGGATGGGACACCAGAGAAATGAGCTCATGTCTCGTGTCCTCGACGCAGATTTTTCAGCCTCCGTCCCGGTTTTAAACGCTGGTCTCCTGCGGTGATTCTTTGCAGCGCTGCTCCTCTTGTTTACATACTTGATCTCCTGCAGATGAAAGAGGAGCCGGCGCCTCCTTCCAGCTGGTTCAGACATGTCGGCAAACTGGCCTTCCTCGCCGGCGGGCCCAAACACCAAAACAATGGCCCCGGTTGTGTAATCACTCTACACACTGGAGAGGGCGGCTTTAACCCTTTAATGTCCTCCAGGAAACAAAGCACATGTCTGAAATAAACACTGACTCTGCAAAACAGATGTAGTTAACTTGGGATTGTAGGTTATTTTGAAGGTGTGACACTGCAGAAAAATACCCGTGGAAGTTAATTGACAGCACAGTTTTGCTTTTGAGCATCATCTTTTGAGTTAAGATGATGAATTCAGCATTACAGCCCTATCAGACACACATTCCTAAAAGTTACAACCCCAAAAAGTGTCATTTAGTCCACGTTTTTCTTAAAAACCTGAAAATATTTGCTGATATCATGTGATATCAGGATATCTGCAACCTGCAGCCTGATGACTGTTGGATAAATAAGAAAAACTGGGAGCTCATTGTGTGTTGTTTATTTTTACCTTACAGTGTCCTGCACCTGGAACCAAACTAGGCTGGACAAGCACACAAATATCTTTTACCTCCATGCATAAAACCAATTTGTTTTCATTCAGGAATCATTATCCTCATTGTCGTGCAGTTCTCTTCCCTTATTTCACTTTTACAAATTTAGCTCACTAACTAATAAAACCGTAATGATATATCTGGCAAAATAATAAAAATAAGTAACTCTTTTGATTCTTGTAGGGAAATATATCTTTTGTCTTTCCCCTCTTTCACTCAGAGGTCAGAGGTCAGGGTCTGGAGCTGGTAGGGATTCAGTGACTTGCTCGAGGACACGTCAGCAGGCTTAAATAAGAAGGAAAACGACATTTTTAGACTCAAACATAAGTCACCACACTGGTTTAGGCTGATATTTTTGCAGCAGAGGAAGAAAAGCCTGAATTCATTATCAAATTAGACCAAAATGACTTCAACTTACCAGCATTAAACCCTGTATGGTGCAGTTACACACACACGCACATATAAACCAGTCACCCCCCTCAAACTGTTTAAAGGTAGCTTATCATGTGGGCTTATTGGGCTTCATGTAGCAGCAGCTGACGGATCAGCGTCCATGTGCGCGGCAGTCCTCGGGCGAAATATTTTTAGCCATGTGTGGTGTATATTTAGGAGCCAAATTAAACCTGTCGCCCTCCCCGCGATGCTGGGCGAGAGATTCCCGGCCCCGACGAACAGATCTAGTGTCTCATATTAGATTTTTGGCTCACGTGCTGAGAGATGACACCCAGAAACTAATCAAAACAGCTAGATATTTGCCATTTGAGACATTTCTGATGCATTTCCAATAAAAATACAATACAATAATATGTTTTAATTGAAAAAAAATCTTTAGTTTCAGCTTCAGCGCTCATTAATGTGGAAAATCTGCTGCAGGAAAAAGTTGTTGTTCATCCTACTACAGACAATGTCGTAAAATTCTACATTTTGATTGAAAAATATGGCACCCACGTGAATATGGTCTAAGGAGAAACATGACTAAGACAGATGATTTAAATACAATTCCCAGCTGGAGCTAATTCACTGAAAATATTCATGATTTTGTAATTTATTAATTTATGACGTCCAGCAGAAATGAAGTCATATAAAAGAAAAAAAAAGTCAGGTGGTCATGATTAATAAAGGTTTTGGTGGTTGATGATCAAGAATTTCAGGCTATTAAAGGTTTTATGTGAGAAAATTGCAAATCACAAGCTCAAGTTAACATACTCAAATTTCTTGTTTTGGTCCAAACCCAAAGACATTAGTTTAATATCATAGAAGACTAAGAAAACCAGCAAATATTCATATTTTTTTGGGCAGAATCCTGACGAATCCATTAATTGACTCATGGCTGCAGCTCTTGTGTGAATTATTAAATTAAAATCACAGTGTCGTGTCAATTGACAGTATTTGTGAAGCGCCCGCTAAGAAACCGGAGCACCGCAAAGTGTTTCAGAGACACAGTAGAAAAGTTAAAAGCAAAGAGAAGTGGGGGGGGGTTTGCCAGAGGGTGAATTCACATGAATGAATGCAGAGCGGAGTGAGAGCAGCAGAAACAGCTGAGAGACAAACTGCAGGGAGGGACACGAGGAGAGAGGAGGAGTAACGAGTTGTAATGGGTGTTGCTGTGGCTGCACTGTACAGTCAGACGGTGTGGGTGGGACTGGGATGACTTTTTAGTTTGGATTTTTAGCAGTGATGCAATCGGTAAAGTTACGATCCTTATAAAACCCCATTTCTGATTAAAACATTTTGGCATCCTTTTTTTTTTTTTCCTTCTACAACAGCCACTAAATGTACAATATTTACATTCCTTAACTGCCTTGCTATTTAGTAGTTTTCACTGTTACTGTTAGTCTGCCTTTCCCGCTCAGGATTCAAACTGCGGACAGGAATTCGTAGGAAGTGATGCAAGTAATTCAAGTACTTACTACTGCCACACACACTCACTCGTACTATATATGCTCTTACATACCCATACATATTTATACTACTGTCCATACTTGTACTTGCACTACATATGTTGCCTATTGTAACTGCTGCACATGTTCATACTGTATATATCTTAGAGTGCTCATATCTACCCCTTACTGTTTATTCTATTTATTAACACTATATATGGACATTACTCTGCACTTGTCTCTGTGCAATGACAATAAAGTTGAATCTAATCTGTGTTTAGAAGTACCTCATCATTGAAATTGCTGACTGATCATGCTTTGAGAGGTGGTTGAAAACACTGAAAGACGTTTTCTCACACATTTATTTAATGAATCTCATGCTGTGCCATGTTAAAGCCTTGATATGGATGTTTTGACGTAAAATTTAAGTTTCAATATGTAAAAATGTAATCGTTTAAGACATTTATCACGAAAAAATGCCAAAAATATCCTAGTTCCAGCTTCTCAAATGTGAGGATTTGATGCTTTTCTCTGTTTTTATAGGACTGTAAATTGAATTTCATTGGGTTTTGCACTGTTGGTCGGACAAAGCAAGATATGTGAAGACGTCACCTTACCTCACCTTCTGGGGCAGTTGCAATGAGCATTTTTCTATATTTTATAACATTTTATAGAGAAAAATCTGCCCAAATCATTGAGAAATTAACTGATAACGAGAATAATTGTTAATTGTAGCCCTTGTAATGATACAAACTGCAGTCGAGTTAAAATCTAATTTGGCTTGTGCAATGTGAACACATTTATCTTGGACCCGTGGTGCATCAAAGCCAAACTGGCATCTGTCCAGTTCGTATTTGATAGATATTCTTTCCATTGTGGTCGGCGTGACGTAAAGACGGTGACGCCTGTTTGGCCGAACATGTGCAGCTTCGGGTAAAGCCTCGGCGATCGCCAAAGACTGTGACTTGCTGATGGAAAACAAGCTTCCCATGCCGTCCGGGGCCAAAATGTAGGCCTCTTTGCTTTTCAACCACCAGTGTTTACTGACAGTACAGGCATGAAGTCACGCTCGGCTTATGATTTCCTAAGCCTAATTCTGTGTTGATGCCATCCAGAGGCTCTGTCACTCCAACTGGGGACAAGCAGCTCGCCTCCGGTCCCACTTTGGACTGTTTAGGTTGAGAGGGTTCTGTGGCGAGGCCCACCCAAAGTTTACATTGGAAGAGATTCAGTCCTAAACACTATAAATCTATTTGGGAAAAGAAAATGGATGCCCGATGTCTGTTGCTCAATAATAATGAAAGAAAACATCTCATTCTGTCATCTGAGAGATGCTGTTTGGAGCGAAGATAGCTTAGAGCCTCAGGGTGTTAAAGTTTTACTTTGATGTCAGCCGTTAGTTTGGCAGAAAAGGTGTCTTTGCTCTTCAAATGGTGGTTAGGAATTTAATTCTAGGTTCGGAGAGTTCAGATTTCTACATATTTTCCACTTTGTAGTCACAGAGGTTTCATTTCGTGACACGATGTGAAGATTGTGGTTGGTTTTCGGAGCCACAAAGAAATGGAAAATGCCTTTTTTTCTAGCTGGCTTTGACATTTTCAGAAGAAAATACTAAAAAAAAGATACACAAAATATTTATTTTAATATAAAACTCCCATTCATGGTCGAATATGAAAGCAGTCAGTCATTACAAACTCTTGCTGTGCAGCCAGACATTGTTGAAATACATAAAACAGGCTGAATTTTGAGGAAATGTGTCTAAAGTAATGCACAAGACATCTAGAATATTTCCATTTAATGGAAGGATGCAGCCACAAAACAGATGGAGTCGTGAGTTTAAATACCATATAGGTTACGGTTCAAGCTAATACAGAATATACAAGATCATTTTAACAACCTTTAAGCTTCTCAAGTGGAAACAAAAAGGCGAAATCTGGATGTTGCAGATTTCTGAACATTTTCAGAACAGAAAATGCATCATGTTAAGAAAGCAAGATCCTCAGAAAATGATTTTATAAATTTTATTAGGCAAAATAATCAAAATCTTCCTAAAATTTAGTAGTTTTATTTGAATGATCTGATTTTACGCATGTCCTGAAATCATTCATTCAAAAGTGTCTGCCAAATCTAACAAAATCTGAATTTTATTTATCCATCCATCCATCCAACCGCTTGGTCTTAGGGGTCGCGGCTGACTGTACTTTTTAGGGTACACACCTGGACAGTTCGCCGCAGGGCTAACACAGACACAGACAAGGACAAACCCATTCACTCTAATTCATTCAATACGGGCAATTTAGAGTTATCAATTAACCTACACATATTCTTTGGGACGGTGGGAGGAAGCCGGAGAACCGGAGAGAACCCACGGTAACACGGGAGGACATCAGATTATTACTGGTTTTTACTGTATTTTACTTTTTACTGTATTTTCCTGTTATTACTTTGTCATTTCCTGTGTTTTGGTATTTCTGTATGTAATTCCTCTACCCTTTGTTCAAGCTGTGATGTCTTAACTTAGCTGTGAGAGCTGTGTCATATCTCCATCATGGAAGAACATTGAAGTCTTGTCAGTTAATTAATTATATTTAAATTTACCATCCAGATTGCAAACAAAGGAGCTAAATACACCTGGTTTCTGTAATTGGGGAAAGGGAGTTTTTTACCTCTATTTTTTGGTGGGAGTGGGTCCCTGTTTTGTTGAGTTTGAACCCCTTAACATCCAGTTTATTTACTCCACAATAGCTTTAAGTTTGGAAAAAATCATCTTATTGCACACTGGCTGACAGTATCACATATATCGTCACAGATACGCCAGGCTCCACCATCCACTAATCACCCACACCTGCTCCCAATTACACTCCTGCTCCCCATTAAATCCCAATCACAGCCAGCATATAAGCCCTGCACTCATCTGAGTCTGGGGCCGAGCGCGTTTGAATCCAGGACTCTCAATGCCACTCGGCATATCGCATATATCTCTCTTCTCCAGCGTTTCCCCCTGCCTGTCTCCAGTGATCTCCAGCGTTTCCCCTGCCCTGTCTGCCCAGTGATCTCCTGCCTGTCTCCAGCGCCTGTCTCCAGTGATCTCCCTGCCTGTCTCCAGTGATCTCCCTGCCTGTCTCCAGCGTTTCCCCCTGCCTGTCTCCAGCGTTTCTCCCTGCCTGTCTCCAGTGATCTCCCTCCTACAGACTTCCCTCTCTCCATAACCACAATATCGGGCTGTTATCCAATAAAGAACATTTTGGTCCATCTCGGTGTCCCCTGCCTGTCTGCACTGTAACATATATATATCCCGCCTTTAAAGAAACCTGATTTCACCTGGAGAACACAGATTTCTTATCTATGTGTTTTTCTTATGTTTATGTCCCCAAAAATGTCACACCTGTATGTTCCACAACCATTAACGCTGTGTCAGCTACTGCCATTTACAAGCTATCAAACAACATAAACAAATAAAAGATGCTAACTACACTAGGCTTTGGTGGTATATTACGGTATACCAGGGTATTTAGAAATCCTGAAGGTACGATTTTAAATACCTGGTGGATCGATCATATTGGCTATTAGATCGTTTATTTTCTGCACGCTCAGTTTGGATTTGAGTGGGTCTCCTCTGTGTGTCGCTCACTCACTGAGTCCAGTCGCAATGCACATATTTGATTGGCTGAGTAGCATCAAGTGAGATGATTCAAGGGCCGCTAAACCAGTACCGTAAAGGCTAGAAAAGCTGCGCCAGTTAAAATAGAAACACCACGGCATGCTACAGTGACTTCAATCACCAGCAGCTCAGGTTTTATTATTTTATTTTTTTACACAAATACTGTCATACTATATACCCTGGTGAAAAGTCAGAAGGGATGAAAAAATAAATACCGCCCAATGTCTAAACTACACTTATCATTCTGATACATCTGCTAGTTGACGATTTTGGTGCACAACAGACTCCTCATCTGGGTCTGACTGAGGCTCAGACTGACAGACCCACGGCTGAATCTCTCCGATGTTTCCTCTAACTCTAGCCATCTTGACGCGCACCGCTCTCTCACCGTGGATGTATGTCTCTCACCCACATCCATGCATGCTCTCACCAGCACCGGTCAACCAAACACGCAGTGGTGGTGGGCGGGGCATTCAGAGAATTTAGATGTGCTTCCAGCCCCTTTTCAAAGCGTTTTTAATAAAAAAAAAACTTTTTATGTGGGATAATCATGTTAAACAAAATATGAATCATAGCAGAGTATTTTTACATACTTTAAATCGTGTCTGGAGGGGAACTTTAAGGAAATCATGACATGTAGCAGTACATGCTTGTATTCAAAGTCAAATTAAAAGTGAAACTAACATAAAGTAGCTTCTAGAAGTCTAAAGTCTAAGTTTCCACCGCTGAACATTTGACAATTTGTAAAATTCAGGCACATTTACGCTGTTCAGGTCAAACTGTGCTGTCAGTATTTGGTAGGCGGTTGTTAGGATTACTGACCTGCCGCAGCCACCAAATTTGCAACATGAGATCATTTCCTCTCACATTGCCTTTGGCGTGTTTCACGAATCAAAACAAACTCTATAATCCATTCAAGAGCGCTCAAGAGCCCTGTAGGACTCACATATTTGCGACATTTGCGACTCGCGAGTACGGGCCCGGGTTACTGCAGTGCATGTAAACACGTTATCCGATTACCTGTGTAACCTGACTTGTAACCGACTTGCCTTGGTATCGTGTGTGCAAGTAAATGTACAAGATGTGAAATGTGAGCTTGAGAAAAAACAAACCCCTCAAGTGTGATCATTTTGAAGGAGCTTCCCCCCCTAACGATGTCTCTTTTTCTTCTCTTTCATGTCTGGTGACCCTTATCCTTTCTCTGCACTTCCCTGCCACAGGTAAGAGTATTTTTAGTACAAATAATTGCCGCCTTTCTCATTGGCAGGTTTTGATTTTTCCTGCAGGCTTTCATGACTAAAAAGGAGTAACTAATTAGCAGCATCAACAGTATTAATAGTAGTACTTTATGTTAGTAGTAAATCACTAAGTACTTTGACTTTGAGTAACATTCCTGCAGACGTGCTGGAACAAACCCACCCAGCCTGTTTGACTGCATTCCCCTCTGTTACACTGAGACAGAGAGTGTGTGTCCTCACATGTGCTGTAGCTCTCTGCAGTGCTCTGTGCAAAGCAACAACTAGATATAGTCTATTTTCTGATTTCTTTACATAAAGCTTTTCTACGGAGCATTAATGCCTTAAAACTTCTACCTGAAACACGCTAAAACCTCTCTGTGAAAACAACAACTTATATTTTTTGCCGTAAATAAGGATGGCAGATTTGATGCGCTTAGAAATATAGAATATTTGTCTTTATTACAAAGTGATTTCTGTTAACTTGTGTTCTGTTCAGCGGTCGCTCCCTCCATGTTTCATTTATACCAGGCTCTAAAGGTTCAATTCAACAGCACTGATGCTCTCAACTCTCCAGAAAAGCAGCATTTTATCCCCATCATCAAATACTGGCTTCTGTACGTTGACTACTTCTTCTTCACGCCTGTCAAATGATGCAGTGTAATATTTTAGTTTCTTTAATCTTGAAGTAAGTGAACTCACGCGAGTCCAAGTGGGAACAATGTACAGATTTGAGTTAGTTTCGGTGTGATTGTTGCACCGTCCAGGGCCTCTCACACAAAAGCGATGGCGTGTTTCCACAAATGTTTGTCGTTTGAAAATTGCAGTTAAATTTACGTTTTTGCAGGGAGATCTGGTGAAGAAAGTTGCATACGAAATGACAAAAATAAAGCAATTAGCAAAATCAAAATACAGCTGAATTCAAGCTGAAAGTGAAATTTAATTAGTAAAGCGATTGCCGTCTAAAAATCATACTTTTTCGTGTTTGTTTTTTCATGCTTTCAACATACAAAGTTATATTTAGCAGTTCATAAAATCTAAATTCAACTGAATTCAAGAAGAAATTAATTTTTTATGCGAATCAATCTCAAATTAAGCTTGTTTGTCTTATTTTTTAGCTGCTTTCAGTCTGAAAATGAAACATTTCGTGTCTGAATATAACCTCAAACCATGAGGTTTAAAATTCTCTCTTTTGCAATTAGATCTGGTGAAGAAAGCAGGATCAAACCTGACAGAAAGGTTGCATACTTCTACTGTTTTAAGTCAAAATGCCAAGTCCACATGGTAAAAAAAAAAATTTATCTCGTGTGCTCATGCATAGGTTGCAAGTGTGGCGTTTGTTTTGATTTGTGAAACACGTCAAAATGAACAGGAGAGGAAATTATATGCTGTTACAAATCGCACCTTGCGTGTAAAACGGGCCCCTGCCTCATCTCCAAAAATGTGAATATCTACAAAATAAAGACAATGTAGAGATCTGTGTTTAAGTATGATTCCTGAAGACAGACACCATCAACAGTTTATAATGTGCTGAAGCTCCAGACATCAGATATGCATCACTGCTACTCGATATCTTTAAACTTGATCTGTTTGACGCCAAAAACTCAGTATGCAGTGTTTCCTCTTAGAGTTTCAACGCCAAAACTTTCCACTTTAAACCAAAACAAGTCAGTATAGAGTTAGCAGCTGTTAAAGTCAAAGTGACTCACTTTATTCAATACTGGGGGATATAATTGTTTCTTAGAAAACATTATTAAGTGTCTTGTTTCAGGTTTTAAGATAGTTTTTCTCCAGCTGTGATCGGAGGTGGATTATATCTAATATTTAATAAAAGACAAATATTGGCTCTTTATATCAGATGTCCATGTTATTCGCAGCTGTGCAGGTGCGCAGTCTGGATTTGATTGTGTGGGAGGCTGCAGGGAGCGAACAGCAGAAACACAACGCTGATCTTTAATCAGTCTGGTGTTTCTTTCTGCTGTTTGCCGTCTGATAACTCCAGCTGAAGTTTTTCACTCCACACTTCAGTCTTCTGTGTCTGGAAACGTCTCTGGGATCTGTTCTGTTAAAGCCTTCGTATGTTGTCAACTCTGTTTGTGCTTCGGGCAAGTCGCTTTTAAAGTGCAATAAATTCACTAAAGTCTGCGTTTACGCACTCACGCTGGCTCAGATTTCAAGTTAAAGCGGTTCATTAATGGATGATAGTCATTTATTGTGTTTTTTGTCTTTCCTGTAGCAACATCTCTCCAAAATACATATAATTTGTGGAATCAAACCCTTCAAAATGTTTGCAGTTTTCTGCCTCAATCGAGCATGATGAAGTGATGAAGTTTTGGTCCCATCTGTGTTTACGACCCGATTCATGGTGATCCGTGACAAAGAAATGGACTTTAAATACACTATATGGCCTTAAAGCCCTCCTCATCTTCGTCAATATGTTAAAGAGCGATCATTATTAGACTCTGTGGTGTGTAAAGATCTGATTAGTGTTTTTTTCTGGACAATATGATCATGTTTTCTCGCTCAGGAGGCTTCAACAAACGTGAAAACTGTTAATCTTGAGCCGCACTGTTGTATATTTAACCTACATCTCTCAATCAAACATCGATGGAAATAATGGACCATCACTAGCATTTACGTGTGTGTGTGTGTGTGTGTGTGTGTGTGTGTGTGTGTGTGTGTGTGAGTGTGTTTCACCACAGTGGCAGCCAAGTGCTACCACTTCCGCCTCGTGGCACCCGCAACACGTGGCATCACCTATGAAAAGAAACTGGCTCGTTTGAGGGTTTTAAAGGCGCAGGCTGCAGTGTCAGCCAAACCCGCCTCTGTTTACATGACGATTTATTGTTTGTTTTTTTTTTACTCTGAAATCTTGAGCCAGAGACTGAGACGTATCTGGGGAAAAAATTAGACTGACTTGAGAATGTTAAAGTAAACAGCTTTTTCTTCCTCCCTTACAGTTTTCACATTTTAACTCATATTAAACCATTTAGTTTAAAAATGGCATTTTTTGCAGGGAGATCTGGTGAAGAAAGTTGCATCAAAACGGACAAAATTCAGTCAAAATGACAAATAAAAAAAATCAATTTACAAAATCTAAATACAACTGAATTCAATCTAAAAGTAAAATTCGATTCAGTAACCCGAATGCCATCTAAAAAAATCATGTCCACACACCACAGATACCACATTTCAGTGCTGATATCTTCCACAGCGAATCATGTGCCTCCATCTAACCCTGTCCTCTGCATCCTCGTCACTCGCACCAATTAACTTCATGTAGTCCAATTTCCACCGGTCCGACCGATCCGGTATGGAAGTCATTTTCACGATTCGCATTTTTAATTTGGCATGTGTTTTCCTGACACAACCCTCTGCATTTATCCAGACTTGGGACTGGCACAAGAAGACACTGGCTTGTGCCCCCTTGCGGTTACATTTCAGTGCTGATATCAAAAAACTTAAATTATATATCTTCAATTTGATAAATAAGCAGCTAAATTCCCACTATGCCTAATCAATAATTAAGGACTGGGAAACAGAAGAATAATCCAATCCTCTACATGATGATTTTTTTTAAATGTTCTTTACGCTGAAATAGTTGCAAGACATATCATTTCTTTCATTTAAGTCACATAAAACCGTGAAGTTTAAAATTCTCTTTTTTTGCAATGAGATCTGGTGAAAAAGAAAAGTTGTTGTAAATCAAAAGTCAACGTAGGAAGCAAAATTAAGGAAAATATAAAATCAAAATACAAATAAAATCAATAACAAAATGAAATTTCATGCAAGACAAACTCAAATTAAGCCTCTTACTACCCTAATAGAAATCAGCATGGAAAAGCAACATGTGTAAAAAAAGAAATTTAGGCAAGACAATCTCTAATTAAGCCTGTTTTTAATCTGACTGCCATCTGAAAATCAAACTAAAGCTAAATATAAAATAGAATAAAGTGCAGTTGCCACTCTTTTACATCTATCTTCTTATATTTCACTCAAAGTCAACACAAAAAAAAGCAAAATAAAGCAATATGTACAATCAAAACGCAACTAAAATCGAGAGAAAAGTAAAGTTTTATTCAAGTCTTTCATTCAAAAATCTTAATTGTAATAAATCAACATGTCTTTAAAGCCGCAGATGGACTCGGCACTCTGAATAAGAAAGAAGTAAGAAGCAGGTGATTAATTTCTCAGTCCACCTTAAAGATTCCTGAATGTCAGTCGCAGGTGAAAGCTGAGGGGAAGGCTGAAATTAAAGGCGTTGGTGATGTCATTTTACGGAAGCTCCTCGGGGTTTCACCGCCCACCGCTGGATGGGCAGGAAGCTGCTGAGGTCGGCTGGGTTTTCCTCTGATTCACTCTTTTTTTTTAAATGACGCAACCGGAAAAACCTCCCTAAAATGGCACCTGAGTGTCTTTTAGTCGATGCAGAATCTGCCAGTAGTTTGATACGTGAATAAATCACACTGTCAGCGAGCAGACCGACTCGGTTTACTGCTTCTGGAAACCGCTCGCGTTGTGTTTGTTTTCTTCAGGGAGGGACAATGAGGGCAGGAAGCAACGGGGCTGATGGGAAATGTGGTCTCAACGTGGAGGAACGCGAGTACTGCTGATGTCATCTTCGCTACACTCCTTTATTTTACGTTTACTGAGCAGTGTGGTTGAAATCAAAGCAACATTTTTTTTTTTATTCATATTGTATGTAATAAGACGAAAGAGATCAAACAAGAAGAAAGAGAGAAAATCTTTGACTTATCACTCAGACATGATCAGACACACACAAAGCCAACTCCTCTGATCAAACTGATAGTGTTTCCCTGTAAAGTACACACACACACACACCTCTGCCAGGAACAGAGCATATCATGTTTTTTTGGGTGTGTGTGCTTACATTCTTTCCCCGTGTTTGTGTGCATGTTTTTGCACATTATATCTGTATGTGACTTTATGTATATATATATATATATATATATGCACGTTTATATGTGTGTATTTATGTGTGTGTATGTTCGCGGCTGCATGCGTGTTTTTTGTGCATGTGCAGCTGCTCGCATGTGTGCGTCTGCATAGGTGTGTGCATACAGTATGTTAGTGTATAAATGTGTGTGTGCTATTTATACTGCATCTGGCTTTCTCTGTTATGTTCCATTACACACACAGTTTATAAAAAAGATCACATCTGGTCAGCTCGACCGGTTCTGATCTGGTCTAACCTTTCATTCGGGTTCTTGAGTTCCGACAGGAGTGAGACCTCTTCCCTCTCTGCGGCAGAAATGATCCCTCAGGCCCGAACAAAACATCTTTGAAGAGCCAGCCCCCCTACTCCTCTTTCCCTCTCACTCTCTTGTCTAAATAAACTCTTTACACGCAACTCTACTGGCTGCCTGCCGAGCCTGTCTGCTGCTGAGAGCGCCTGTCAGTCAGCGCTCAGGGTTACAACCAGACCACCAGGCTGGGCTCAGAGCATGCCAGGTAGTGACTGGTTTACTGACTGACTGGTTTACTTACTAACTGGTTTGCTGACTGGGTTACTGACCTGCTAGTTTTCTCACAGACTGACTGGATTACTGGTTTACTGACTGATTGACTTGCTGGATTACTAACTGGTTTACTGACTAACTGGTTTGTTGACTGGATTACTGCTTTACTGACTGACTGACAGACTGATTGGTTTACTGACTGAGTAACTGGTTTACTGACTGGTTTACTGGCTGGATTACTGACTGGTTTACTGACTATCTGGTTTGCTGACTGGGTTACTGACTTGCTAGTTTTCTCACAGACTGACTGGTTTACTGACTGACTGACAGACTGATTGGTTTACTGACTGAGTAACTGGTTTACTGACCGGTTTGCTGCCTGAATGACTGGCTGGATTACTGACTGGTTTACTGACTAACTGGTTTGCTGACTGAATTACTGCTTTACTGACTGACTGACAGACTGATTGGTTTACTGACTGAATAACTGGTTTACTGACCGGTTTGCTGCCTGAATGACTGGCTGGATAACTGACTGGTTTACTGACTAACTGGTTTGCTGACTGGGTTACTGACTTGCTAGTTTTCTCACAGACTGACTGGTTTACTGACTGACTGACTGACAGACTGATTGGTTTACTGACTGAGTAACTGGATAACTGACCGGTTTGCTGCCTGAATGACTGGCTGGATTACTACTGGTTTACTGACTAACTGGTTTGAATGACTGAATTACTGCTTTACTGACTGACTGACAGACTGATTGGTTTACTGACTGAATAACTGGTTTACTGACCGGTTTACTGCCTGAATGACTGGCTGGATAACTAACTGGTTTACTGAATAACTGGTTTGCTGACTGAGTAACTGGATAACTAGTTTTCTGGTTGACTGGTTTACTGGTTTACTGACTGAATGACTGATTGGTTTACTGACTGTTTAACTGGATAAATGGCTGGTTTACTGACTGACTGGACTAACTGGTTGAATGACTGACTGAGTGACTGGTTGACTGACTGATTGGTTTACTGCCTGAATGACTTGCTGGATGAATGACTGGTTTGCTGACTAACTGGTTTACTAACTGGTTGAATGACTGGTTTGCTGACTGACTGACAGACTGATTGGTTTACTGACTGAGTAACTGGATAACTGACTGGTTTACTGACTAACTGGTTTACTAACTGGTTGAATGACTGGTTTGCTGACTGAGTAACTGGATAACTGACTGGTTTACTGCCGGTTTACTGCCTGAATGACAGGCTGGATGACTGGTTTTCTAACTGGTTGAATGACTGGTTGGTTTACTAACTGGTTGAATGATTGGATTGCTGACTGAGACTGGTTTGCAGAATGATTGGCTTTAACAGACTGGTTAAATAACTGGTTTTTGACTGACTGGTTTACTAACTGCCTGAATGACTGGCTGGATAACTGACTGGTTTACTGACTGGTTGAATGACTGGTTTGCTGACTGACTGGCTGTATTACTGCCCCGTTTTCCTGACTTCTGGTTTTCCGACTGCCTGCCTTCCTTCCTCACTTACCGACTGACTCCACCGGGTTATTGACTGTGACAGATTTACTAACTTTCTTGGTTTTCTGACCGACTGCATGCTTTACCGACTGGTCGACTGGCTGATTAACCGGCCGGTAAACGAAAACATACGTGGAACCTGTCCGACAGTTCCCGTCCTGGTGTGACGCTCGTTCTGGAGGGAGCAGAGGCTGAGCTGACGTGCTGTTGAGTTTCACATTTTTAACAAAACACACACTCTGTTTCTTTTGTCAGACGCGGAAAAAGTTACAGATATGAAAGTTTGACGGTTAGATAACGATCATCTACCTCAAACCTCTGAAACCTCTGATTACTGACGTTTTAAAACAAAACTTAAGGTCAGCGATCAAACTGTTGAAACTTTCCTGTTTCCCGTTTAGATCAGTTACATTTAAAGTTAGTTTTATTGAGAATTCTGCTCAAACTTTTGTCTGAAAAACCCCCACAGACGTGGCAGATTCACACACGATCAAAGTCTAACTGCACATTTTTCAAATCACTGGTACAATGAGTCACGCTAATAAGGCTTTACTGGTTTAAAATTACAGCTGCCACTGGTAATAATAACAATTACAGAACCTCCTCCGGTAACACTTGAAGTTGTCACCATGTTTTTGCATCAAGACAAATTGCTGTAGTGAGAAACAAATGAATCGAAAGGCTGAAATGTGGCCCTTCTGCAAATTCTGTGCATGAGCTTATTGTTTCTGGCAGTTTCTGGAGGTTGTATTCTTCTCCAGTCCTGGACAGGAGCAGTTTGGGTGGAGGTTTTAATGTTTTGGAGATGTGGTGCAGCCTTTGGTTTGGTGCACGGAGGGAGGAGTGAGGTTACGACAATAAGATAAAACCTGATAATTCCTCGTGTGAAATTTGTATATTTCTCAACCAGGTTTGGTGCACACGGACACTTGTTTATTCAAAAATAACCTTTACTCCTTCTTCCAGCTTGATTACTCAGTAGTTGAAAAGTCAGGGGTGTGTGTGTGTGTGTGTGTGTGTGTGTGTGTGTGTGTGTGTGTGTGTGTGTGTGCGTGTGTGTGTGTGTGTCGGTGGGTGGTTTCCTGTCCTCAATGGGTCCACGGCACGACAGCGATAAGAGCACCGGAGCTACATTATGCTTCCAACTCCATTACAGATTACTGGCTGCTGCTCTGTTGCCCCCCTCCCCTCCTCCTCTTCCTCCCACCTCCTCTCCCTCCCCTCCACCTTACGCCTCCCCCTCCTTAAGTATCTCCTCACCACCTCCTCCTCCCTCTCTTGCTCCTATTTCTTTCAACCCCCCTTTTACAAAATTCCTCCTTTTACCTCCTTGTACCTCTTTTTCCTCCTCCATCCTCCTCCTCTTCCTCCCACCTCCTCTCCCTAACCTCCACCTTCCTCCTTCAGCCTCTCCTCACCTCCTCCTCCCCCTCTTGCTCCCATTCCTTTCCTCCCCTCCTTTTCCCACTTTACCTCCCTCCCGTTTCCATCCTCCTCCTCCTCCTCTTCCTCAGGTCTCTTCTCACTCCTCTCCCCTCCTCCCCCTCCTCCTACTCCTGTTTCTTCCCTCCCCCTTTTACAAAATCTCTTCCTTTAACCTCCTGTTACCTCTCTCGTGTTTCCACATCCATCCTCTCTTTTACCTCCCGTCAGCTTTCACCTCCTACCTCCATTTTCTCCCGCCCCCCCCCCATCATCAGTATCTACTGTATAATAACATTTAGCAGTTCCAAATTGGAGGACATGTAATCATGCAAACCATTCAAAAGCCAGTAAAGGCGTATCAGACGCTTTGGCAACCATCGCCATTGTGTGTGTGTGTGTGTGTGTGTGTGTGTGTGTGTGTGTGTGTGTGCTCACACAATAATCATACTAAATGTTTTCCTTCTCTCTCTCTCTCCTCGTCTTTTCCTCCGCCGGCCTCCTTCCTCTCCTTTCTCAGCTCAGGATGCCGGGGATTGAAAGTTCGCACGCGAGGCAAAGTGTGTGTGTGTGTGTTTGTGTGTGTTTGTGTGTGTGTGTGTGTGTGTGTGTGTGTGTGTGTGTGCAACTACAGCAAATTAGCCGTAGTTCCATCCGTTGTGTTGAAGTGAACATCAGACGTTTTCTTTCTTTCTTTCTTTCTTTCTTTCTTTCTTTCTTTCTTTCTTTCCTGTGTTAATTTTCCACTCTAGGCGTGAATCAAGATCTTGACCTTCTGCTTTTTTGGGGTTTCTGAGTGTAAACTCTTCTTCGAAACGTGTTGCCAAACAGCTGCGAACTGCTTTCAACCCATCACTTCTGTTTTTCCCTTGCGTGAAATCGACCCGTTTATTTATCGTTATTTAAACTCGACTGTCTGTCTGCAGGGAGAAATGATAAGATGCATCCATCTTCCTAACGTAACTGCAGTAATCTTCAGTCGTGTGTGTGTTATTTTCATTTCAGTGATCAGTTTGTAGGAATAAGAAACCTTTTCTTCAAACAAAAGCTTGGATGAATAGTGACACCTACCTGTGATGGTATTATTAGTAAGGGACAGTACTCTTGATACAATAATTCATCTTTTTTTGTCTTTTTCTTATAGAAAACATGCATAGTGGCACAGATACAACATCATCCAGCTCCACTCACTATAATGAAACTAAATGTGATGATCACAATGGATAAATTAACACAAATAACTTTGTTAAACTACCTCTGTTACGAAATGCAAAATGCCTAATGTCATCACAGTGATATCACTAAAGAAAAGAAATGGCATTCACTGAATTAATATAACATGTTTTCTCTGGCTGAAGAAGCCCTGACCTCTGTTTGCCAGGTGTTAGTTCCACGACAGTGTGTTTGATATGAAGCAGGAAAACGCCATTAAGCTCATAGATGCGCTCCGTGTTCTGATTATTGACAACTTGCTTTGATTATTTCGGTTTTTGTCGTAACTGCAGCAACTTTTGCAAATCTACACAGTCCAGAACGTGATTATTTTGTCCTTAAATTATGTTTAAACAGCTATCGATTCATGTGTTGATTAATTAATTGTTTAGTCTACAAAATTGATATTTGCGATTGACATAGGCGACCGCTGACGTCACCTGAATGTCCCCCGTAAATAAAAAGCGTCATCTGAAGTTAGCTTGGTTTTTACAGAGTTCACTCGCCTGCAGTTCCCTCTGTAAGCGCTACAGTCCTACACGCCTCTCCATCCAGGATCTCAACCAAACTCTGTGCTTTTTTCCTACTGTTTTTGGTCTTTTCAGCACAAATGTCGCTGCATATAAACAGTACAAGCTGCTGGTTGTCGTCCATGTTTGTTTTGGTGCAAGAACACACGACAGTTGGCGTTCTTGCAGGCTTTGTGGGGTTGTCTGCTGCAGTGTGTTGTCTGGTGTATTTACTCAGTCGGGAGGTTTGTGCTCCTCCCTGACTGTCAAAGACTAAAACATCTGTGCAGGTTGGTGGAAACGATCTTTATGTTGGTCTGTCCGGTCTTTGTAGGTTTCAGCTCGTCTTCATCAAGACATTGAGTGACGAACTTCAGTGTTTTCTCCGCAAAATGGATATGTAACATGTTGGAGATTAACTCCTGAAGTTGCCCTTCATTTAATGAGTGATTGGTATGATCCCTATGTGTGTGTGTGTGTGTGTCAGGGCGTGGTGGGTCGTGTGCAGTATCAGCGGAGGAACCCGAGGGTGACCTGCAGTTCAGACAGAGGAATGTAAACGCTGAGACGTCTCCACCAGACTCAGCCTTATCGTAGCATGCCAGGGGTCAGAGGTCAGCGCTGTCGTAGGAAGAGCGGGTTCAGCGCTGCAGTAGTGTGTGCGTGCGGGGAGGCATGAACTTTCGCAGGATGTTGTGTGTTGTTTCAGAGTCTGAATTCGAAAACAGCTTATGCGTGAACCTGTGTTTGCCTGCCTTTATGTTCAGTGTGTGTGTGTGTGTGTGGGTGTGTAGTCGTTTCGACATTTTCACATGTTTACAGGAAACGACTGACAGCAGAAATCATCAGCTAACCGACTGCACTGGAAGTTACTACGCAGCCTGAAGACACAAAGGCTATACATGTTAAACATACTGTTTGACACCTTTTCTCTTTTAAAATGATAAATAAACGGTTCTATTTCACACTAGCAGTGTGTATTTTCAGGCCTGAGTACCCTGTTTGCCTGTAATTGCCTCCTTTCGGTTGTTTACCATTTACCATTTGGGCGCGGCCATCAGTGAAATAGTTGTGGTTATCAAAGTGAGACTTTTAGCCGCAGAGCAGGAAGCGGCAGTAACGACAACCGTGAGGAAAGAGCAGGAAGAAAAGAGGTTGGGAAACAAAATGATCATTAGCGTCACATCAGCTATCAAAAGCTTTGTAGACGCCTTATTGATATGTGGCAGCTGTAAAAGACGGGAAACTGATTAACGCAAAGGAAAAGAAAAGCTGCAGAATTTAGCTTAAAAAGACGTTTAAAAGATTTGCATTACCATCTTCACGAGTAACAAGTGCAACACACAGAATCTCAGGTGTTTTCGAGGTTCAAGGTTAGTGTTATTGTCTCGTGGAAGAGAAATTTGTCTTGGATTAAAGAGAACAAACTTTAAAATGCACTTAACATTTGCAATCTCAGGCCTCGTTTATCTGACTGTCAAAGTCTCTTATTAGCTTCAATTATGGATGTATTGCATGTTTGCAGGTCAGTTTGAATAAGAAGAAATATTAGAAGTAAATAGTTCACGATTTATGTTGGATTATATATAAGGCTGTTCAATTATGTGGCGCATTTGTAAAAGCATACTGTAACATTTTGGAGGTTTTATCTGTCTCTGATCATTAGAAGATGACCTTTTTCAGAGCACACCACACACCAAAACACTTCCTGGTCTTTATTTAAACCTTTTAAAGCAAGTAAATTATTATAAACTGTATGTTTTGGATGAAATTGCATATATCTATGTGTTTTTACCGTATGCTCGTCAGTAGTTACAGAAATTCTGTTTCACAGCACAATAGTGCATGTGGAGCTTGTGATCACATGTCCTCTATATCAAACATGTTTTATTTTAATTGTATTTTTACCTTTGTTTTACCACAAAGTCCCATTGAGATCAAAAAAGAGAGACCTGGCCGAGGTAGCAGCCGTACAAAATCACAGCATATTAAAAAGCAACATGATGTACACAAATCCACAATAAAACAAAAGAACAGCTATTCAAACACATTGGCCTCTCAAGAAAAACAACCACATGCTTCCATCACCTCCATCATGTGATCATAACCGCTAAAAAACACAGAGATAGAATTGATAAAGAGCAACAACAAGCCTTTCATTTAACTCAAGAGTTATTCTTATTTAAAGTGGGCTCAGGGGATAAGGGTCAAAAACATGCTACTAGTTAATAGTTTTAACCAATAAATAACCTAAAGAACTCTTTACAGCCCCCCCCCCTTGAAGTAGAAAAACTTTAATGCATAAACATTACTTGGACGATGATAACAACACGTCTGGAGGTGTTACAGCCGAGTATGAGAGCTCATTTAGCTCATAAGGACCAGAGCTATTGATATGTTGACTGATAGCGAGATGCGGCGATCAGATCCTGACATAGCTTCCTTATATTAAAGCGGTTATAATAACAGTGTGGGTTTAACCTATCTACCTCAATACATAAATGTAAATACTAGCTTCAAATAAGATAAACACTTTACAGGTTTCACAATAAAACATGCATGCACTCTTTAACAGCGCATATCTCACTATGCATGCTTATAAACCTCCTACGCTTTTATTTAAGCACAGAAAAAGGCTCGCAAGCACTGAAGTTTTTAATCTTTGATGCATTAATAAATATATCTAATAAAGAGCTGATAACAGGTAGTGGACGATGACCTGGTGCTTAATAAAACTGGCGGGCTTTACAGGTCGTTTAGTTTTCTTTTCTCAGTATAAAGAGATGCATGTTTATTGCAAATTAAGGAGCAAGGATGTTAAAAATGACAGCTTATTATAGCGCCCCCTAATGGATAAATAATGGCAGTTTGTGGTGCAGATTACATGTGTGTGCAGCAAAATGTCAGGAACAGGAAAACTACACACATTAAGGCAACCGATGATACACGGTGAAAACACAGAGAGACGACTTAAAGCCAGAGCCCAAATGCAGAAGCACTCAGAGGGAACTTCGAATCTGAAACCCTTCTCGGTTTCCACACCAGACGAGGCCCTTTCTGTGCTTTCGCAAAAGTCCTCGCCGTTCATGTCCAAACCTGAACCGAGAGGATCAGAGAGGGAGAGAGGGGGGGAGAGCATGAGTGTCGGTGATGCTGATCTCCTGTCACCCCCTCCCTCCTCCTCCTCCTCCTCCGTACTGCAGTCCAAAGGGATGAAGAACAATGACTCCATTCAGCTCTTGGGTTTCAAAGTCGACAGAAACCGCAAAGTGCTGCAGAGCGGGTGTTGGGAGATGGAGGGACGAGGGGGAGGTTCGCAAATATGATAGAAAGAGAGAAATGGGGAAGTAGTGGGGTTGCACCATCCTAAAATGATTTCATGTATTGTGGGTTTGATGACGGGGTCAGCAAGTGCACAGGGTGGGTTTTTGTGGTACAGGCCCACACCCAGAAAATACGTTCTTTTGTCAACAAAAGGATCCGTAGGACGCCTATTAGGGCTTTCACTAACAATTATTTTCATTAGTGAATAATCTGCCAAGTATTTTCTCAATTAATTGAAGAGTTTGTAATTGTAAGGTCTGTTAAATGTAAGAAAATAGTGAAAAATACCCTTCACAACTTCCCAAAGCCTAAATTGAATTATTGAAATGACTTGTTTTGCCCAAACAAACCACAAATAGTCAGTTTACTGTCATAGAGGACAAAGAAAAGCAGCAAATATTCACATTTGAGGAGCTGGAACTAGTGATTTTATTATATAAATAAAGTATATGAAGTTTTGAACTTGGTTGATAATCGCCAACACTTCAGTTACTCACTCCTAGTTACAGCTTCTCAATCGTGAGGATTTGTTGCTTTACTTTAGTAAATTGAATATCTTTGGGTTTTGTACCGTTGGTCAGATAAAACAAGACATTTGAAGACATGACTGTGGGCTTTAAGCAATTTTCCTACATTTTATAGACCGAACGTGTACCAACACCTGACTGAATTATGCTTGATTTTCTTTCTAAAAAGTAGTTTGTACCATTAATGACCCATGCAGAACCAGCAGTGCCATTGTCAAACCATCAGAGCACCATATATGTTCAACATAAAACCATACGACCATAGGATGAGGGGTCTTCGTAGCACCAAGCTTTGTTGGTACTACGCAGAACCTTTTTTGATCAGTGTGCGGTGCCCTAATGAAGCTTGGGGGCCTCTTCGTTATACAGCCGTAGAAGAAGACGAGGTGGCGGGGGTGGAGGTGGTTTTGGAGGTTTCTTCTGCTTTACGAGGGTTCTGGCAGTTTGGTAGGAGTCAGCTGTTCTTTGTTAGACCTCAGCGTTGGGGGTAGAGGGGTGAATGAAGTGGGTTTCTACCCCGTCAGAAACAGAGCTGGGGGGTTCTCCAGGGCAACTACGGCGATCCTCTTCTTTTCTTATAAGACTTTTGTTTATCCAGTTTTTGTCTCGCTACATGTTTGTGGTTAATTTGTGTAAATGTTTGTATTTATTCCTTTTGATAGTCATTTTTTCTAAGGTTTGTGTCTCGTTTCGTCCTTCTTTAACTAGCACGCTTGTTTGATTCTTGCTCCGTCTTTTGTCTTTGCTCTTATTTCCCTCTCTCTGTACAGCACTTTCACACATTCTCTATTTATACCTCACATGCTTCTTTCATTTCATCTTCCCCCATCTTAATCAAACTTCTGTCTCACCCTGTTCTTCTTGGTACTAAAATAGCTCATTGTTGCTGTACTGAGACGCTGAACCACTAAACCAGATCGCCTCCGGCTATGAGTGTGTTATAGGCCCTAACTCTGAGCATGCCCGGACAGACCCCCCCTCCACACACACATAGTCACACACACTTACACCAAAACCACACTAAGGCAACAGTGAAACTGAAGACGTACAAAAATTCTTGCGTCTAGTTCTGAGTATCATACATCTTTACTTAATATTTGTTAACAACCCACACACACCACATATTGTTTGTGTTATGTTTTTGGACCGCTGTTCCTTATTTGCACTTTTAATCATTATTCAGCTAAATGTACAAACGTGTCTCATTTAGTCAAGTCCCATCCTGTCCAGTTTCTGTTTGGACTGCAGAGCATTTTTATCACCGTAAATGTCACATTTTTCAGGTCTAAATTTAGAGCTCCAGTCTCTCATTTGTCACCTGAAATTACAATAGTGTAAGATGATCCTTTGTAAGCGTCGCCTATCATTCCTGAGTTGTGAGGGAATGTTTGTGTGCGGGCAGGTTAACAGAAAAGATGTCAAGCCAGGTGTCATGAGATGTTTTTATTTCAAACACATCTCTATGGCAGGTTTTTTCACTGCTCAGCACACTTTGAGATGAGGAACTAATGTGTGAAATTCCCAGGTGGAGTAAAGAAAACCTTGCTTAAAAAAAGATCCTTATTGGCCCGAATGTAACACCACCCTGATTTTTCCAACAGCTGTTTTTTGAAAAAAGACATTGGTCCTGTTGGGAAAGTTTCCCGAGAGAATCCTCATGCTCGAGGCCTTTTCTCTTGTAAAAAGTGAAACATGAGATGAATTACAATCCCACATTTGTGGGATTTACGTTTGGCTTATAAAAAAATCGATATTTTTAGGCTAAGCCGCGATATATGATATATATCTCGATATACACATTTTCTCTAAAATAACATACCTTAAATTCTCAAATAGTGCAAACATGATGATTGATGCATTGCCGTAGATTAAACTACCCAACAGTATATAAAGCAGTTATAATCAGCTCAAACTTAAACATCTACAGCAGTAAAATGCAACATACACATTAATATTAATCCAGAAACATCAGATATAATTGGAAAACACTGACAGGGAAGAATTTACTGCACACTGAGTACTTGCAGAACTTGTACTTGTAGTGGAGTATTTTCACAGTGCGGTTGGTGTTAGTACTTTTGCTTAAGTAAAGGACCTGAATACTTCTTCCACCTCTGGTTAGCTCACCCACAGCCTGACTGCGCCTGCGTTACCGGACGAGCCTTCCCCTTTAAGGAAGGTGGCCTTGTGGGCAACCAGCGGTGTTGCTGTGAAAGTGAGCCTTCACCTCACGTTACTTCAGTCAGCCATAAAGTGAGAGGATGAGCTCAGGTTGCAGTATAATAGTTACTGGACGGCTGTGTGTTGTGTTTGCTGCCACAGAAAATGAATACGGTTTCACAGAGTTGCTCCAGACTGTGAACAGCTAAAAATCATAAAGTTAGCTGCTAACTAGCTAGCTGTTCACAGTCTGGACCAACTGCTGCACAGAGCAGAAGACGTCGTAGTAACGTTACATAAACAGGGGCTTTTTATTTCTTTTCTGCGCTAGCAAACACAACAAACAGCCTTTCACTAACTATTATACTGCAACCTCAGCTTATCTACACACTTTCTGGCTGACTGAAGTTACGTAACTACCCCTCAGAGGCGACCTGCGGAAACACTGAAAACTCGAATATGACATTAATTAATATTCGTTACTTCTTGTTTCAGTCACCTTTCAAGCAAAAATGACAAATATTTGCTTATTCCAGCTTCTGAAATGTGAGAATTTTCTGCTTTTCTTTGTCATAAACGACAGTAAATGAAATATGTTTGGGTTTTGGACTGATGGATGAAAATGGCTTTGCGGTTAGATAATCCTGGGCATTTAAATCATCACGTTGCCAGCAACTGCTGAACACTTGCCTTTGAGCAGTGCTTTAAGCTGGCAAAAACTGCCCCACTAAAGCTGCTAAATGCCCAAAAGTAAATGTCTGTGGTTGTACTGGGAAGCTCTCAGTTGTTACAAGTAAGAGGCTGTGGCTGTCGTAGGACTCTCCCAGGTGGGATTCTTCATAATACTGGTGATGGGAAGCAGGGCGTTGCTGGGAAAAGAGTGCATGTGCTCAGCTAATCTTTCCTGGGTAAATAAACACACAAAAAGCAGTGCTTGTTTGCACCTACTCAGGCTGTGTTTTAAGTTTTAAACGCTGCTGTAGGGCTGCAAAACAAAAGACGATTCAGTATTTAAATTCACGAAATGTGAGAGTGCATGAAATCGATTGGCGCTGTTGTGTTTTGCCATAAATCATGCTGTAAACGCTGTGCAGAGCATGCCATGGGAGCAGTAAAACATTTGGCATGGCACAGGGGGAAAACTCCCCGAGAGGAGAGGAGAGGGAGCAAAGGAGCATGGGATTAAAAATGAGAAGAAGTCTGTTTTAACATGAAGCTGTTATTTAAGCTCGCATGTTGACACATTTCACAACCCATGATGGGAAATTACCAAAGGTTCAGTATGAGAGCAGGTAAGGTTTGGCTGCGGTGGTGGTGACGGTAGTCGACAGGTAACTATTGGTCACTATTCGTGGCCAGATTTTTTAAAGCCTTTTGCACCTTGTTTTGCATTATTATCAAAACAGGAGTATCGGCTTGGAAGCACAGTTTCCTCTTTTATTCTACAGAAATCTCAATGAGCTTCAACAAGAAGTGATTTGCTTTTGAATGAGATAAGACGAACTTTCCTTTTTGATCATTTTTATTTGTTTGTTTACCTGAGATGATTTATAATAACTTACCAACCAAACATTATGTTTTAAATGTGCCGCGTTGTTGTGGTTCATCAGTGTATTGTTTGTGTTTAATCCTGTATAAATGCAAAACTATAGATAAGAAAGAAAAGACAAAGAGTGAGTGCACAACAAGAATGCACATAAATGTGCCAGAATTACCCAACAGGCTATTTTTTTTAGCTGTAGTCCCTGGGCAGAAGTCACCCGAAAAGAATGTAAAATGAAAACAGGTACTGAAATAGGAAATACAGTACAGTGAGTATGCAGGAAGCTGTGCTGAATTACATGGAAACAAATACACAAGTAAAAACAGAATCCTACAGACAAATCAGTAATTATAAATGAGTACAATATGTTTTTATGCTTTGATTTTGTGCTTTAACTTGAAGGTCAGTGAACTATGAAATCACTGCAGTCAACAGCACTTTAAAAAGGGCTTTTGGCTGCGTCTACTTTACCTCCACCTGCTCACTCTGTATAATTTTTCTAAACTAAATATTCTTTTGTGGGTCATTTTAATCTCTTTTTCATTCCCTTTTATGTTAATTTACTCACTGATATTGCATCAATAATATAACTTTCTGAGCCTGAGCTTGCAGGGTGGCCAAACCTCCAACATGTGTGAAACAAGCGAAATGCTGCTTTGTGGTTGGCAGCACCATTAATCAAACGAAATAAAGCAGGCAGTGTAAAAAGCCGGTGGTGTAAATCAGCACAAGAGGGCATCTCAAGTGTCATAAAAAAAAAAACAACAACTTTTTTTGTTCTGTTAAACGAGCTGAATTATGGCTCCTACCAAACAAAATCTGTCTTGGTTCTTTCTCCAGCCTCTATCCAAACTATCTCCTCGGCTCTTTGGTGTATTTTGGTATTTGCACCAGCTGTTCTATAACCCAAATTAACTGTTCTTTTCATATTTTTATGGGTCTGATCAAACGAGCCACTCGTGGTGTGTTTCTGTTTGGGCACCAAATTGTTTGGTTGGCGATGTCGCCTAAATGCCCACAGTATTTGAATTTCCTGCCACAGCTCGAGAATGTGTTCTTTGATATAAAACTTTTAGCTTCTGAAATGTAAAGCCACCTGGTCTTCCTCAGGAAACTCACGCAGATACACTGGGAGGAGATTTAAAGAGTATGTGCCCAGCTTTAGCCTCTGGTACATTTGCTTCCTTCCATTTGCTTCGGCACGCTTAACCAACCCATCTGGTTTGGTTGTCCCCTGGCATGTTCTTGTCTTTGTACCAGCTGTTATGGCAAATCTCAAATTATCTGACCCTGTTGGTACTTTCATGGCTCTAACCAAACTGTACAATTTCCCTTGGCTTGTCTATGTCCAACCAACCATGATATTAACAAGACTTTGTGCTTGTTGTGTTCGCTGGACGCAACCATGGACCAACCAGAATGCCAGTTTCCTTCACAAAAGTAAAAGCAATAGTATGTCATTTTGGGAAATACACTTTTTTTTTAGATGAGAGGATTGATACCACTCTGATGTCTGTTCGGTAAAAAGAAGCTACTGCCATCAGCCGGTTAGCTTAGCTTAGCATAAAGACTGGAAACAGGGGGAAACAGCTAGCCTGGCTCTGTCCAAAGGTAACAAAATCCACCAACGAGCATGTTTGTCAGACAGAGCCAGCTAACTGTTTCTACCTATTTTCAGTCTTTATGCTAAGCTAACTGGCTTCTGGCATATGAGATTGGTATTCTTCCCATTTAACTATTGACAAGAAAGCAAATAAGCATATTCCCCAAAATGTCAAGCTATTCCTTTAAATTTGAACCCCTTTAGTAGATCTCTCTCCTTGGATTTAACTTTAAAACAAAACATGGCCAGATATTTGGCACTTTTGTGTCAGTAATGCAGAGCTAAAATCAGTTTGTCAATGGACAAAACATTAATTGGCAACCATTTTGATAATAGATTAATCATTTAGATCACTTTTCAAGAACAAAAGTCAAATATTCAGTGGTTCCAGCTTCTTAAATGTGAGGATTTGCTGCTTTTCACTGTCATATATGATAGTAAGCTGAGTATTTTTGTGGTTTTAGACTGATGGATGGATAAAACTCAAACCGTATGTAAACCCCTCAGGATGTTCAGCATGCCAACACCCCTTGTAAAGTAACACCCCTCAGTGATTTGGAGGGATTTTCATAAGCATGCAGTTCGTCATGAGCTCCGAGTTCACATCAGGTTGAGAGGCTATATTTGATTTGTGTTGAGGATGGTGTTAAAGCACTCATAAAAGACGGGAATTGTTTGATGACGAGGACTTAACAGAAAAACTGGAACATTTGAGTCTCAAGACGCGCCAAGTACCTCAGTGATCACGTAAGATTAGAAATGTCAGACCCTTTCAGGCTTTCAGGATCATTATGGTTTCAAAATAATGGGTTTCATTCTCAAACATCATACTATAAATATAAGTCTCACCTCCGTCCTCGCTGGTTGGATGGGCACCAGACCTAAAACAACTAATAACTGAAACACTTTCCCCCCAAATGTTTTCCACTTTTTCATGTCAGCAGTCATTTTGTCAAAGAAGTGGAGGATTAAACATTTTATAAGCCTCAACAAATGACCACATTTACTGTGGAAATGTCTTTACCAGTCAACTGGAAAACCCTAAACATTATACTGTTCTTTGGCCAATTCTAGGGTCTTTCTTGCTGACTTTGTATGCCTTCATTTATGTCTTTGTTTAGCATCCTTTAATCTGTCCTTACAGCACATGCATGGTATCTAACAAAGTATAAAGCTGCCAGGAACCTAAAATACAAGAAATATGACACAGAATGTGCAAATCTTTAGTGATAATCACTCAAAATACTATTATAGAACAGTTCAAGGTTGTAAATAGTATTGTCTCTGTTGTATTTGTGTACAAAACAAAGACTATAATACAGTTTATTTACATGTGAAGTGATTTTATCCCAACTCTATTATGTGCCTTTTTCATTCAAGGTCTAATGTATGCCTGTAAATCACTGAAAATATTAATAATTTCTAAATTTAGAAACAAAGTTTATCGTCTACATACATAAATGCAAGATATTGTGTGAAAGCCCCACATCAGCACTTTCAGCTGGTTTTCTCAGCTTGTCTCTACATGATAAAGTTATGTTACTATAAAAATATATAAAATATAAAACAGTGTATTAACAATTAACAGAAGACAAGGGTTAAATTAAAAAGATTACACACCCGTTTTATGAAACAAACCTCACGTAAAGTGCATCTAAAGTTAAAATGTCAAAGGCACACGAATCCTGTTTAGTCACCTAAACACAAAGTACAAATTTTCCTTGAACAGTTTCTAAAATTTTGTGCCGTCAATCATTTTGTCCGACATTTTTAAAGATCCTATTTCAGAGCAAAACTTGAGCTTGTCACATATAATCATTGTAAGGAAACAAGAACATTTCTAAAAAATGCTCTATATAACTTTTTTCGGGGAGTTATAACTTATAATCAGAGGGTTATTATCCAGTATCTCTAAATTACACATGAAATGCTTTTTTATAATGGTTTTGTTGGAGAAGACGCTGCATGTTTCCATCGGTGGCGATCTCATTTAGGAACAAAAACTCTTCTGCACACACGAGCGCTATTAGAAAAACCAGCTCTTTCCAGATCGATTCGAGTCTCCCCCGTCAGTGTCTGAGGCCGTCGCCGACCACTTCACATGATTCTTGTCTTCCAAAATGGCCGCCTCCCCGCTGTGTTCGGTCCACAGGGGAAAACGCCGAGGCCAACGGGTAATTTTGTGGCTCTGCCTGTTATCCTCGTTTGGCCTGGCGTTTTTTTAACAAGGACAGGGCTGAGCCAGCCTGCGTGCACTGTGTGTGTGTGTCACTGTCTTTGTATCGCTGTCAGACTACAGAGTTTGAAGCTAAGCACTGAATTTCAAACCCAGTCCTTGAATTGGTACTAAAAACTGTGCCAGTGCTCTAAACCAGCAGCCTGCAAAGCGTGTAGGCATGCGACTGCTTATTTGATTAATCTACTGATTATTTTCTCGATTAATCAGTAAATTTCTGTTCTTTAACACGTCAGGAAATTGTAAAAACAATTATAACATAGTAATGACACGTTCCCAGAGCCCAAGGTGACGTCTTCAGATGTCTTTTTTTGTTTCAAGATTTTCGCAGCTCAGAGAAAAAGCAGAAGATTCTTGGGGCTGAAACTAAGGGGTTAAAAAACGAAGATGTATGCGCTCCGGACGAGATTAAAATCAACCAACCTCTCCTAGAGAAATAACCACATCCAAATTTAATTTTCTTTGTTTGGTTTATTGACAAGTTTCAGTCGTAGTCATCTGGACGCTGTTTTAAGAATCAAGACGTTTCAGCTCCCATCTGGAAGTCATTCTCACTTATGAAAAAATGGGACGGGAACTCAGAAATTTAAGCTACTCTGTGTTACATAAGCCCCGCCCTCAGGAAGGAGTCTACCTGAGTATCTGTTGATTAGCTAGTTTCACCTGAAACTGACCTAATAGTTTCCATGATGGCCCAGTAATCAGTAATCAGGCCTATTGTTTTCTGGCTGCACCTCCCTCATCACTGTTAAGTACCTGATTAGCATATGATTGGCGTGACCAAGGTGCTAATACACTGTGGTAGACTTTGGGCAGATTGAATCTCAGACCACCATTTCTGTTCAAAGAGGGGTTTTCTTTTTTCACAAAATGGCTTCCTTTGACACCTCGTTCAAACCAACTCTTCAAATTTGAAAACAATAGGCCTGATTACTGATTACTGATTTATAAAATACAACATATCAGACTTGGTCGGGGATAGAACGATAAATTCCTCGACTTATTTCCATCATCATCCTCAGTGTTTTCTGGTCTAATATTTTTAGAAATTGCTCTTCCGACTGATCGCGGTCTTCAGCAGCTAGTTGTGCCTCGCCGCATGCAGCTCTGAAACAAGTTTTGTTGTCTACGTTTGGTCAGTAATCCAGAGGAAGATGAAACAACAAAAAGAAGAATCTACAGATGTGAAACCTTTGTAGGACCTTTGTGTGAAGTGAAGCTGGTTTAATGCCAATAATTTAGCTTCATGAATCAAACTGGACTGTGTTTCCTCCTCCATCAGTGCATCCATCATCATTTTTTAACTGGTTTCCTCTCCAAATCCACCTGCTTCCTCTCTGAGAGGATATTTTAAGGTTATTTTCTCGTGTTTTTTCGCTTTGATAAGAGCTGCTTGATAAGTGCGAGAAGAGGAGGAAGAGGAAGAGTTGAGTGACGGTGTTGTAAGACGGCAGGAAACATCAGGCAGCTCCACCCTGATAAAAAAAAGAGATGTGATGTTCCTCTTTCTGTTTTTCTGACTTCTCGCTTCTCATTTCAACAGATAGTTCTGAGAAATTGTAAAAGTTGCATGTTTTTGTAAACACAATCAGCTGTTTGTAGCCGAGTTGTGACATCCAATATGGCTGCCAGAGGGGGTGCTGCATCACCCAAAACATGTTTTTTCATTTGTTTCTTGAACTATTGTGCAGAGATTTGGACACTGAGTGGAGAAAGTTACTTCTTAAATTTGTTTCAGTTCCTGTCTTCTTCTTCTTCTTCTTGTGTGTTTTTTTTTTTAGATATGTGTGTGTTTCTTCACACAGGAGGTGAAATGAAATGAACAACAATGCAAAACAACAGAAACAAATAAAATAACTTTCAATTTGGGGGAAAAAATGTCATCGGATCTTCCCTAATGTTTCGTCGAACATGCAGCTCTAAGAAACTCTACCTCTTGGCTCGTTTAAAGTTTTATTTCTTCTTCTGTGTATTAAAAAAAAAACTGACTGTTTTCTGTCTTCTTCACCTCCAGCCACCATGAAGAAAGGCCAGAACGGCTCCAGCTGGACCAGCGAGCG
The DNA here is from genome assembly GCF_020085105.1 of Siniperca chuatsi. Lineage (NCBI taxonomy): Eukaryota > Metazoa > Chordata > Actinopteri > Centrarchiformes > Sinipercidae > Siniperca > Siniperca chuatsi. Next base: position 3,322,411 of record NC_058065.1, on the reverse strand, counting down.
GAGCCTGATGTTCGGGGGAAACGTCCAGAACACTCTGACTCCATCCTCCTCAACCTCCACCTCCTCGGCCTCCTCCACCCAGGTGACCTCCATCGACGGAGTCAGCTTCTCTGAGGGGGACCTGCTGCTTCAGGTAACGCCTTACATATGTTTGTTGTACTCCACATTGTGTGAGGGACGGTTTTAGTGTTACTATATATATTATTATTGTATTATTGTGTATGAGGGAGTTTTTCTTTGGTCTTCAGGCGCTGAACGGCTTCGTGCTGGTGGTGACGGCTGAAGGCTACATCTTTTACACGTCGCCCACCATCCAGGACTTCCTTGGCTTCCACCAGGTAAAACATGATGACCTGATGATCAATAATAGTGGAAAAATAATGAAGTTTACTTATATTGTCCCCCACAAAAACAATAGGAAGTGCTTTATGGCAAAAAAGATACTAAAAAAACACATACAGTGTGTTCATCAGGTGTTAAAATGTAAAAATATTGAGCAATTTAAAAGAAGGAAGCAATTTGGTCAGTCTGACTCCTCAGGCACGTTATTCCAATCAATCACTGTTTATCTGACAGCTTTAGTTACTTTACTAATTAAGATTTTTGAACACTAAACATACAAAGAGCTTATAAAATATGATGTTTTGTTATAAATTAAATCACTGTGACGCCGTTTCTCACTATTTTCACAAGTTTTCCAAACCAAACGATCGATCGATCGATGGAGAAAAGCATCATCAGCTGCAGTCCGATACGAACCGGTTCAACATGAGCTCCAGCTCCACCAGCTGCAGCAGCAACATCCTGCTTTACATTAATGCACGAGGAATAATAACCTGATGATAGAATATATAACAGCACAGCAGCCACAGGGACGCTTCACTGCTTTCAGGACTTTTTCCTGATCACACTCACACACTTTTACTGAAGTAACATTTTAAATGCAGGACTTGTAGTATTTTGCTCTTACAGCGTAATATTAGTACTTAGTAAAGGATCTGAATTCTTCCTCCACCACTGGTGAGGCGTTGTTGATACATTAAAGGCTTTTGACAGCTTTTTAGGAACTCAAGGTGAAGAACAATAATATGTGTAGATGTAGAGCTGGGTGATTTGATAAAATCAGCCACAATGAGGAGGAGCTTTTGTACGGAAATAACTCTTTACTGCACAACAACCTGTTTCCAATTCACTGACCTCCTGAACTCTGATGTTCCTCTTTAAACATCCTTTAAAAGAACATTCGGGTGCATGTTTTGTGCCTATTTCCTACCTTCCACGAAGCAGTTGGTTTCAGTTCACGTGTGAACGCATCCAAAGTCGTCTGTCTCTTTTGTCGCATGCAGTTACTTCCTTGTGGTACATCTTCTGACAATTAATCATCTAATATCTGCTCAAAAGCATCACCTAGAAGAAGAACAATATACAAACATATCAAAGGATTATGTAAATATTCCTATTACTGACATATAAAAAGAGAATTCTGTTTTTCTTACAACTTGGGTGTTGCTTTTTATAGTTTTGGCCATCATTTCTATCAGTCACAACAACCCTGTACTCACAAAGTAATCGCTCAGATCTGGGAACATTATTAAAAAGAAGCAAAGCGGTTTCCAGATAATCTAAACCATTTTATTTGGAGGTAAAACTAAACGTGAGTAATAATCCCTCATTGCTCAGAAAACTGTGTGTGGTACTTTTCACTGTTTACTTTCTTATTCTTGACCCACTGGACTACACGTCCCTCTCGGGGGATTAAAGAAGGTGTCTTTCCCTCCCCCAGGTCCCAAAATCAGGCCTCGTGAGACCCGAAAGCTGCAGCTTCATTTATTACAGAAGGCGTCTTTTTAAATCGATTACGTTTTGAGGCGCAGGAGCTGCTTTAATCTACAACATTACTCATATATTCCTCTATTTACACAATACACGTACAATGTTAGTCGGTTTTAGCACAATATATTAAGATGCAGGCAAGAATTCAGGACTGTGTAGTGTAGGAACATTTCAAATAATGACCTTATTCACACAGAACATTTTCAATTCCAGTACATTGCAGTTTAAACAGTAATTAGCAGGTTTCTGATGAATTCTTGTACAGTTTAACTGTAAATAAAGTGCATAAAGTATTGCATGAAAGAACCAAACTGAACCACAAGTCACAACAAAAGAGTTTGATGTTTCGATGTCAGCAACCAGCCTGAACAGACAGCCGAGTGGGTTGTAAAAAATAACAACAACAGTAACTTTATTTATATAGCACCTTTCAAAACAAAGAACCGAACCGCTTTACGGTAAAAACAAATAATAAAAGTAGATAAATAAAGTAAAACAAGCTAAAATTACAACTAACACCATCAGTCATCAGTTCCACGTAAAAGCAGGCATGATGGCGGGACATTATTTTATATATATATATATATATATATATATATATATATATATATATATATATGTATGTATATATATTATATATATATATGTATGTATATACATATATATGAAAGGAACAGTAAACAATAAAACATTTACAGAATTTATAGTTAAAGGAGCCAAACCATGCAAACAACATCTGTACGGTCCTTTTAAAATAGACGACATGCTAAATAATGGACACACAGACGGGTCAGAGGGTGATTCGCATGCGAGCCGTGTGAGTGTGTGTGTGTGTGTGTGTGTGTGTGTGTGTGTGTGTGTGTGCATGAGAACTGAACTGCCTTGTTGGCTCTGAACTCTTGACTTGTAAACACATCCGTTTGAACCGGGGTTAAACATGTCTGCAGTCGGGGGGGATAAAAAAAAAAACGAAAAGAAAAACGTTGCCTGGGGAGAGTGCACGTGGTAAACAGCTCTCACACACACACACACACACACACACACACACACACACACACATACATTTATATACACACCACTGCTTTTCCACGACACAGTCTGAAGTCAGGATGCTAATCGGGGCAGGAAACGTTTTGTTCTCCAGGCCACAGTGGCTGGTAAAGCCCAAAATTCACCAGCTGCTTGACTATTTATTACCAAAATAAACTTTATTTATAGAGCAGCTCTAGATGCAGCTCCAGAGCAGATAAAAGAGGAAACAGCCTGAAGATAAAGAGCAAAACACAAAAGGGATAAAACTGGATGTAAAAGATTTAGATGATACTGATTTGATGAATTTTCTTTATTTTAAATTTTAAGGAGCAGAAATGCGAAGCTAACTTTTTATTTCTTTTTCTGTTTTGGTAAATTTCGTGCTCACAAATCCTGACTTCATGGTTGCTTTGAACTCAACAAAGCCTGCTGAGCGGTTTGAAGCCATTTTTCAGCACCGTTGACAAAGGAGGGTTTTGTGTCAGGTTTGTTTGTCGACGGATGAGTAACAGCAAGAAGCCCGGAGGCGTGGCTCTCTCAGCACCTCGGCCCTTTAGCACAACGGCGTCTCTGTGTTTCCAGCCTGAAGTCAGTGGCATCCATCCACTCCATGGGCTGAGAGCATTGTTCGCACCGTGCGTGTGTGTGTGTGTTTACACTCGCATCATCTGTCTCGAACGCAGCTCTCCAGTACAAACACTGGAGGAGCTGGAAAACGCTTGCCTGAACCAGGACTGGGGGCTCAGCTGGAGGAGAGCCAGGTTCAGGGCTCTGGCTCCATCAGCTCACATCTGTTATGATCCTGCTGCTGCACGCACAACCAGCAGTCTTATTATGATCACCATTACTATTAATGCTTTTACTACTGCTGCTGCTGTCTAGTACTATAATACTTTCTGCTACAACTCAACACGATCGCCACTACTAAAACTACTTCTCTGCTGCAGGCTGCTGCTGCTGCTAGTAGCACTGCTACTTTTTCCTCTGTTATTATTTCTGTTTCTGCTTCTGCTGCTGCTTCGACAACTCTTATTTCTGTCACTGCGACTGTTTATTTTCCCGCCATCTCCAAATGCCTATTACATAAAACAACAAAAAAGACGTTCAGCATTACGTTTAGCGTAAATGCCAAACGTCCGATGATGATGAATACACTCGCTTGACCTTTTTATTTTATTTTATTTTCATTTGAAACAGTTACTCCCTCGGAGAAAGGTATACGGAGCATGTAGTTCTCATTCTCAGCACATGAAATAAGTGAGAAACGGGGCAGTTTTCAGCAAAGCAAAGCGTGTTTCTTTTTAGTAATACCACCTTAAATTTAATTAAAGGCCAACAGGAAGGCAGGGAAGTCCATTAAACCCCCACCCCACCCCCTCTTATGTATTTGTGATGTAGTTATTTTGCAGTTTTCTTTCGTACGTTCATAAATGACAGAAATAAGTAAACCATCTCAGTGTTTCAGATGGCCCGTCTCTGCAGCAGATGAACGTGAGAGCGGCAACATTTATGTTTGTGCTGCCGAGGCGAATATACCCACGCTGACTGGAGATCAGCCAAACAGCTTATGGCACAGAATGAATCGATGGTCTGGAGAGTTTGTAGGGTGCATTAATAAATATTAATAAACTGTTAAATGCTCTCAGATTAATAGATAGCGGTGTTTATTATTGTTTGACAAAGCAGTTTAGAAAAACATAAATCAAACTGAAGTCATTGTTGTCATTCCACTGAGACTTTTCTTTATAGTTTTTGTGATTTTTATGTGTATTTTATTGTTTTATTTTAGATATCATTGGTTTGGTATGTTGACAGTGGTTCAAATTTAGCACATCTGCTTCTTGTAGTTCATACTATATATTAAAAAAAAACAGTTTTATTTAGTTGTTTTAGGAGATAAATTATAAGTGGACGTGTTTACTGGCTAATTTTAAGTCCCAAGTATAATTACTGACAAGGCAGTATAGTATGAAATGAAGTATATCGTAACAATTACATTTCTATACATCTTTAATTATAAACTTTTTAGTGAAAGACATTTATGAAAGCAGCAATTTTTTGTAAATTTTTCCTGTATTTAACCAACTAAAAGTCTTATTTTTAGTGTTTTTGATTAAATCTCTTTTTCAACCATTAAAACAACAATGAATACAAACAACATAAACAGGTCACATCTAAATACAAAGTAAAAATAATTAATTTAAAAGCAAACACTTTGAATAAGAGAGCTGTTTTCTAAGTTGCCGTCATAACTAATTGTATTTCAATAAAAGTCGCGGCGTGGCGGTTTTAAATAAGACGCCACTTCGGTGTCATTTCAACTCAAAAAGCAAATACAGCAAAATAGAATTGCTTCTCAGAAGTTAAGAAATATATTTTATATTTTACTTATTGAGGTTTGAAGAAAAATGTCTCGAAAACGTCTTGTCAAAGCCAACATGAAGGACATGTGCACATCAGACTCGGCCCTGAATCACACGTTATGTCTCGTTGCTGCTGTTCTTCCTCTGGCCGCTGAGGTCCGATGAGCTGATGATTTCAGAGAGTTAATTTTCCTGAAATCATCTGGCGTTCAGATTAAGTTTGCTAACTTTGTCTCAAAAGCCTGGAAAAGAAGGCGAGATGGAATATTTAATTCGTGTTTATTCAGATTTCTCCAGTACTACATAGTAAATGTCAGTGATTTATGAATTTTAGTCAGCGATGGTTTGACGATTGGCCCTTGAAAGGTGGAAATATAGTCTACAGTCCGCCTGTATCACACAGGCCTGACACCACCTTGCTTTCTTGTCTTTTACCCTGTAATTCAATTTATTTTACTGTTGCGAAAACTGCCGGTCTGCAGTAAATTGCAATTTCATTCATACAACAGAGAAATGATGATTTGTGTCTGTGTTTTCAGTCGGACGTCGTCCATCAGAGCGTGTTTGAGCTGATCCACACGGACGACCGAGCTCTGTTCAGACGGCAGCTTCACTTCGCTCTCAACCCAAACTCCGGCCAGCAAGATGGCGCCGCAGAGAGTCCCAGTGAGTCCAGCGCACCGCTCATTATAAACACACACAATATCTACACGTGTTACACCTGCAGAGAAACACTGAAACCTGAAGTAGCAACTTATCCTTTAAAATATACTGTGAATAAAGAATTATTGCTTGCTCACCCCTGTAGCTAAATGCAAAAAATACATAGAAGTACATAGTATAGATGTTTATTGAACACACACAAACCAAAAAAATAAGTCTTCCCAGATTTACCTGTACTAAAACCAGGTTATTATTTGTCCTTACTGTACCATATTGGTATTTTATTAGTTATTGCTTTTTATTTATTTATTATTTGAGGGTTAAACCCCTTGAGATGCACCATCTCCTTTTAAAAGGGGTCCTCAGACACAAAAACACGGAAATGAACAGGCTTTTAAACAAAAAGAAATACTTAAAAAACAGAAATAATAAATTAAACAATCCAAACGGCACAAAACGATCAACATAGTAACATCAACAAGCGCATACACGTAAATCCCAAACCACACATGCTACATCTGTGTTACAAGTATCTGCATAAAGCGAACGAGAAATAAAATAAAAATAACATTATGTCACAGTCTACGTACAAACTAAAGCTGAAGGTAAATACAATCAAGAACAAGAACATTTGTAATCTGAGGGAGTTTAAACTTTAAAGCAGACTGTGACGGCAGCGCTAATTATCAACATTAGATCGAACTAGATGTATTTCATCATCGCTGCAGGTGAGCAGGGCTCTGCGGAGATCAGCAGCAACGTGATGACCTATGACCCCAAGGCCATCCCTCCAGAAAACTCCTCCTTCCTGGAGAGAAACTTCTGCTGCCGCTTCCGCTGCCTGCTCGACAACTCCTCCGGCTTCCTGGTAAAACACACGAGTGCAAATACACACCAGCCAAGATTGTCTGTGTTTTCAAATATGAATTGCTCAACAGTGAGAACCACGTATCTCCTGGTGATTTTGAACGTTTGTGATGAACTGAAGGATGAAGAGTTTCCTTTACGTGCTGAGAAAACTCTCCTCCTCCTGAAGATGAATAAACTCTTTAAACCCGCTCGGATCAGCTGGAAAACGCGTCGTCACAGAGCGATGTATAGAAATAATAGAAAAACTGAACATTTTACTGCACGATGAGTACTTTTACTTTTGATACTTTAAGTACATTTTGCTGATAATACATACGTACTTTTACTTCAGTAGGGTTTTGAATGCAGGACTTGTAGCTGAATATTTTCACAGTTTGGTATTAGTACTTTTACGTAAGTAACCGCTGCCTATAACCATAGTTGCATGATTCAATTTTCCAGCATCAATGTGTGAGATCTTTAATCCTTTAAAGGGCTATAAGGAAGGACTGGGGACTTTAAAATATTTCCACAGTGTGTGAATTTACCTTTAAAACCCAAAAAATGTGAGATTCAGCTAAAAAGTTTCACATTTTCCCAGATTCCCCTCTTTTCACGCAGCGTTGAAGACGTCAAGAGCAGATTCTTAAATACGACATGGTAAAATAATCATACTGCGATTATTTTTGACAGATATCGCGACTGCGATATGATTCATGATCATTTTTGCATCACAAAAAACTATTAAAATCACGATGATGTGACGTTTGTTGGGCTCTGCACCAAACAAACATGTTTTCTTACATCTGGAGAACAAGACTTGATCCAGGGCATCTCTGCAGCGCTACAGCACTTCAATACAACACTGTCTTGTCACGCATTTTACTTTTATCTGCGATTTAGATATTTCACTTGGCCATATTGCGATTTTGTTGATATTTCGATTAATTGTGCAGCTCCGTTCTTAAATATATCACGTAGCCACAGAGTGAAACCTCCTGATTATATGTCACGTCTCACTCAGCCTGATCAGCTGCCATTTACTATCACTTTAATATTGATACGACAAAAAGCTAATTTGAGCATTTTTAAAGAGACAGCCTGCATCTTCGCTTGTTTTGTTTTTTTTACAACAAATTGAGCGCTAAAATAAATTCGAATCGAGTCAGCTTCAGCACTAAAATTGAGGAAAATAATTTGAATTTCAGTATCAGTTCCTTTTAGTCTACTTATGTTCTTAAAGATAGACTACAAAAGTATCCCAAACTCACTTTTTAGGACCTCTAATGCTTAAAAAGACTTTTGATGAACCCTGTTGTGTGTTTGTCTCCAGGCCCTGAACTTCCGCGGCCGCCTGAAGTTCGTCCACGGTCAGAACCGGCTGTCTGAGGACGGGACGTTGGTTCCCCCGCAGCCCGCTCTGTTCTCCATCGCCACGCCGATGCAGCCGCCGTCCATCCTGGAGATCCGCGCCAAGACGCTCCTCTTCCAGACCAAACACAAGCTGGACTTCACTCCGCTGGGCATCGACACCAGGTAGACGCACACGGGGGTCCGCGTGAAAGGATTTGACTAACGAAATCTGCTTCACGACACGATGTAATTTAAAAAGCCAAGACAGACTTTTTCAACAGATCGAGATGTTTCCTTTTATAATGTCTTCTAATGAAATGAAACAAACCTGCAGGCTTACCATAACACAACACAAGTGTCGACTGTAAACAAGCTGGTTTTGGTATCAATTTTAACTTCAGACAAGCAGAAAACACCGTAGGATCATTAGATTTTTCGATCAGTATAACATACATTTATCATAAAATCAGAACTACATTGGTATTGGCCAAAATATAAGTCAAACAAAACAGATTTATTTTTAAATCAACAGTATTTCCTCTACATTTCTGTAACTATCCTGCTTCTCTAGAGCAAAACAACAAACGCTTTATTTAATCAGGTGGTCTCATTGAGATTAAGATCTCTTTTTCAAGAGAGGCCTGAGACAGACGACCACAGAACCAGCTTACAGAAACAACACATGTAAGGCCAGACAACTAACAAATAAGAGTAACAACTACAAGAGCCATCAGAAAGTGAAGCTTTAAAAAAGTTACATTTGGAGAACAACAAAATGAACCTAAAGCCTACAGATATCTACAGCAGAGCACATCTGGAAGGACGTGACGTCGTGACCGTTAATTCAGACATTTAAATCTGTTTTTACTCGAATTCAACTTTTTCTCCTCTACAGAGGGAAGGTGGTTCTGGGTTACAATGAAATAGAGCTCTGCATGAAAGGCTCAGGCTACAGCTTCATCCACACTGCAGACATGATGTACTGCGCCGACAGCCACGTAAGAAGTAAGTCTTTGCGGGCTTCATCCAGCTGTTTAAGTGATGAATTTTTTGACATCCAGACATGGGTGGCTTCTGTGTTTATGTTCCTTACGGCTTCATTCCGACACATTTCATCATGTAACGTTATAAGAGAGCGAATTCTGCTGCCTGTTTTAAAATATCCGACTGTGCGCAAGCGCCGAATGACAGGACGTTCAGTTGGGACTCCTGTTCGCTCGCATGCTGTACGTAAAGCTGGATATTTATTAATGAAAATTTAAAATACAGAGAGAAACTCTTGGTCAGATTATTATTGTGAGAGGGTTTTTTAACCTCTTCACTTTTGATTTTAAGTCATTTATGTATCAAACAGACCAAATATTTGCTCGTTAAAGCTTCTCAGATATGAGAGTTTTGCTACTTTTCTCTGTTTCACATTAAAAACTGGATGTTTAGGGTTCAAATGAGCAATTTGGAGACATCACATTGGGCGTTTGTCATAAATAAGAGGTCGGTTCAACCCCGGTCTCACCGCAAAGGGAAAACGATTTTTACAGACTAATCTGATCTGAGAAGGATCTCCTCCAAAACTTTTGTTTGGCTCTTTCTCAGTATTTCACGATTTATTCAACAGATTTTATTTTCTTTTGTGCATAAGAGATGAAGACTGAGATATAATATATGCAGTACAGTGTTTCCCCAGGCCTGCTGGTACGCGCCAAACAAACACGAGGTGTGCGGGACGGTCAGCCAGGCGGACTGCAATTTATATTTGCTTTCAAATTTTTGTTCGCTAGACACATTCAAGACTTAAAACAAATTGATCACAGGAAGAGGGTTGCATAAAAATAAGCTGTGTAACCTATGACCTTTGTAAAACAAACACACATCATCAAACACACAGTGTGTATGATTCATTGCTGCACTTTATCCTCCTTGTTTTCGCCACAGGAGGCCCATTTATTGAAATCTCTGTTCCTGAGCTCTGTTTTCCCTGACAGAAAGTTAAGATTTGTCTATATTTAAACTCTGAAGTTGAGAAATCACTTCACAGTTCAAACCAGTCATGCGCAAGTTCACGCTTCACAAGAGCTCGCTCAAAGTTCAGGTCACACAGATTAAAATAAACTAGTTCACAATTTTGAATTTGAGTTCACAGTCCCCCAAAAAATGAACTAGTTCATGTTCATTTCTCTTCTTTCTTTCTTTTTTTTAAATGAGCTGCTTTACAAAAACTGTGAGTTTGACCTGGGTGGAGGAACTTTATAATAAGCAATAATAACAAAGTGCTTCACAAAGGCAGCAAAATAAAACACACAAGCCATAAAAACATCTGGTTTTAAAAGAAAACTGCTTAAATAAAAAAAAAAACAACAAGAAAAACATTTAAGTAAGTAAAAGAGTTTAAAGAAAATTAAAACTCAAGTAAAATCTAGAAAGGCTCCACGATTAAAAGCAGATTTTAAGAAAGATCTCTGACTCAGCCGAGCTGACAGGCTTGTGGTCTTTGTTAACCCTTTGTCAATGATTTCTTGCGATCATCGTTCACTTAATGAGCCGGCTTTCCACCGTTTTGTTTCCCCCCCTCTTCTGTAAGAGCTCCGCCAGTAAATAAACGTGAAACTTCATTCTGGTTTCGTTTACTCGCTCGGCTCCAGAGTTTTGGAGAAAAACGTTAATACATTTGGTTGTTCGTCCCCGTTACAGGTTTTTAGGCGGCGCCATGGTCACGTTAACTAACTTAAAGGGACGACGCAGAGGTTGACTCACGTTTCAGAGCAGATGCACCACAAACGCATCGATTTCAGAAAGAATGGAAACAAGACGCACATTTCTCTCTCTTGCATGTTGATCCTTTACATTAATCTGCATTTTATTCGGACTTCTGTCAGGTTGAAAATGATACGGAAATGTCACCCGACCTTACTAAGGCCAACATGTTAACGGTTGATGTATAAATGGATATATAGATAAATATATCTGACTCTTTCTTTGTCATATCCAGTGATAAAAACCGGAGAAAGCGGTTTCACCGTCTTCAGGCTTCTGACCAAAACCGGGACGTGGGTCTGGGTCCAGGCCAACGCCAGGCTGGTCTTTAAAGGAGGGAAACCAGACTTCATCGTGGCCCGGCAGAGAGCTTTGACGTAAGTTAACAACCAAACAGCTGGGAGGTTAGTCTTTAATGGCAAAACTGTTGCTACCTCTCCTGGTACACAGAGGTAGATTACCAGCTGGGCAAGATGGGCAACTGCCTCACTTTTGGTAATTTGATTAATTTTGTAATTTTTTTACCAGTAAAGTACAATATTAACAAAGGTGAGTCCTATATTATTATGTTTTAGGGGCCCAGCAGCAAATGTTTCCCCCAGGGGCCACATTTTGGCTACTATGGCTACTACCACATACTAATACTTGTACCAGAAATAGTTCTTTTATAACTACATTTATTACCAACTGTGTCATCTTCATTTGCTGCTTTTATCCTTATTTTATTGTAAATATCATAATTATTGTCTTTTTTTATCATTCATTTTTTATGTAAAGCACATGTGCTGCAGAAATAAAGTAATTATTAAATGAGTCGCTTAGTTGGTCAGTGAAAAAATTATCAATTATTAATTTTGATAACTGATCATTTTATGTAATTTATTCAGTAAAAAGCCCAAATATTTGCTGGTCACAGCTTCTCAAATGTGCTATTTTTCTGTTTTTCATTTGTCATTATTTTTTGACATTTGTAGTCTAAATAAGAGGTTGATTTATCAAAAAGAAATCAACAGATTCGATTTGTCAGGATATTATTATTATTAAATTAATGATAACACGTGCCCTACTTACATTTAAAAACACTATGTAAACATTTAATAAAAGGTCTATAACACTATAATGTAGTCGTAAGCAGATATGAGGATACTTTTAAGTGTTTATTATTGCACAGTATTTGTCAACAATTATAACTTTTCCTATGAAGACATATTTTATATTATTACAACTGTGTTTTACTATATTGTCATTCATCATTTGTTTATACAGCAGCCTTACGAGTTATAGTTGTTGAAAAATATATTAATAAATCTGCTTACAACTACACTATAGTGTGTTATAAACATTTATGAAATGTTTATATACTGCTTATGAATGCTACATTGGGGGGGGAATTTTACGTCTGCAAGTAATGATTATTTTCTAAATCAAATTATCTCATGATTACTTTTTTGATAAATGAATCATTCGTTTAGTTTATAAGATTCTGAAAATATTGACAACGCATTTTCCCAGGACCTAGAAAAGCAGCAAATCATCACATTAGAGAAGCTGGAACCAGAGAGTATTTGGCATTTTGCTTGAATGACGATTAATCGATTATCACAGTTGTTGACAATGAATTTTCTGTCAATCGACTAATTAATTAATTGGCTAATTGTTTCAGCGCTACATTACTTGCTGCCGCTGCGACCGCTTTTAAAAGACCTACTCTTGTTTTGTTTTTTGTCACAGAAATGAAGAAGGGGAAGAGCAGCTGCGCCTCCGTCGGCTGCAGTTGCCGTTCAACTTTGCCACTGGAGAGGCGTTGCTGTACGATGTAGCTCCGACCGTTGGCGTCCCCGACCCCTGCTCCCTCCCCAAGCAGAGGAAGTTAGAACAGTACTCCGTCAGCCCCAACTCCTTACTGGGCTGCATGCTGAGTCAGGACCAGTCCGTCTACTGTGAACACACCAATGCCGACACCATCAGCACCCTCAATGACGTCGCCTTCAAGGACACCCACGCCACAGTCAACGTTCCTGGAGATGTCTGGCTGGACTCGACACCCAAACCTGCTGTGGGAAGCCTGGTGAAGATCGAGGCCACAGTTCAGGACATGATGGACACCCTGCAGCAGATCCTCGGGGACAGCGACCTCACAGACGTCCTGGACGTGGGGCCTGACGAGCTCAAGAGCTGGGAGAGTACCCTGCTGAAGATGAGTGCCAGCAGCTGCGAGATGAGCGAAGACCTGAACGACATTCTCAACAACGACATCCTGTCTTACGTAGAGGAGCAGCTCCAAAGGGAGGGCGGCCTCAAGTTGCCAGATCAGCTGGATGACATACCACCCTGCCTCTCCACTTTGGAGCTCCAGAACCAAGATCCCGACCAGGGTGGGGAGCAGAACTTCAGCTGGCCTCTGGAGCCCCAGAATCAGCTGATACTAAATGGAGGGCAGATGATAGCGGAACAACCAACTCCAGTCTTGCGGATGATGAAACTGAGCCACATGGATGTTCCTCAGTTGAGTTCTTCTGGTTTAAACGGTCCAACTCTTCAGCAGATTGCCTCACAGCAAACTTCTCTTGGTCTTCAACTGGGCACCACAGGCAACATTGGCGCTCCAGTTGCCTTCAACCCCTCCGTGGTGGACTCTTACGCTCAAACACAGAACCACCTGAGAACCTTACAAGTTACTGCCAAGGACACCAACCTCGGAGCATACTCGCTCAGGCAAACTTCAACCAATCAGATTCACTCCAACCAAATGGCTCAACCAATCCAGAACCACCTTCAGATGAGGATGCCCAACCTACCAATCAGCCTCCAGGACCAAAGCGCAGAAAGACAGTTAAATACTGTGTTTAACTTTCAGGGCAACCATCGGAACTCCTCAAATCAAGCAAACTTTGCAGAAACATACACCCAAAATATTTCAAACAAACCAGGTTTTACCGCAGATCCTTCCTCGTCTAGCTGCTTGCAGGGCCACTTTGCACTTCAGACACAAAACAATGAGAATCAGGAACAGTCTTGGGCGCTGGAGCAGCAGCTGATCTCAAGTGGACACCAACAAATGGGCACCTGCCTCAGCCAAGTGTCAGGATTTCAGAAGAATCCTCTTCTTGGGGTCGTCGCGGGCCAGAACGCTGTCAACGGCAGGCCAATGTTCAGGACTCCAGAGACTTCAAATGTACCATATTCTGTTCAGCAGAACATGGAGACGCCACCCCTGGCACCTTCTAGAAGTTGTATGTTTAGAAATGCCCCCCCCTCGGTTCCTGTAAATGGAGTGCACCTCAGTCAAGTGTCCGCCTGCCAGAGCCTGAACCCTGTCAGCAACCAGATTCCCTCCAAGCCCTCCTGTTTCTATCAGAGTCTTCCTGGAGGTGGATCTGGGCCAGGGATGACGGCTATCCCGAACCCCGATGAAGCAGCGCTGTCCTGCCAAATGGCCGCTGGTCTCGACCCGGACGGTCTGCTGGTGCAACAACAGCAGTACCTAAACTTCAATGAACAGACACAGGTTAAAAAAAACCTAACTTTTCTTTACATTTTTTCCCAAACATTCAGCTTTGTTTTTTAATTTTGGATGCATTTTCCTACTGTACCAGGCATCTATTGGTTTCAGGTTATTTCTGCATGGTTAGTAACATTTTGGTAACATATAACTTAAAAAATAAGGTGAAAGTAGAAGAAAAATGTCCACCAAAGCACTGACAAGTTAGTATTTCAATTATAAAATGTCCCTTACTACATATCTTGGTCACAATTCTTTAATAACCAAATTTAGCAGATTCTTATCAAAGTTATCAAGTTTGTTAGCGTTCAGTTCGAAAATGAAACTTGGTTGGTATATCAGATGTATTTTAAACTCGTTATTGGCCAGTATTTGTCGGGTCTACAATGGTTATTTAACATTTGAAAGCGGTGGCTTTTATTTTATTTAGACCAACACGTTCTTTTGGTAGATGCTCATCCAAAAAAATTATTACCCTATAGTACAAGTTACCGGATTGACATGGGGGGTGATTGGCAGCAACAGAAATATTTTAAATTGGGAAAGGGCAATATGGGAAGAAATTCTCCCTCACATATCATCTCCTGGTGAGCATTTTTGTTCACATATTATCCTGGTTTCCTCTCAAATCCAAATTGCTCTCAGGTATTTGTGACTTTAAGTGCATGATGGGGTAAAGAAACAAATCTTTGTAAAGTCAGACCTAACCTGTCATTGGTCTTTTCTCGTTTCACAGATCAACAGCCGTCCAGTCGTCGGGAACGGAGGTTTCCCCTTCTCCTCGCTGCCCAATGGGAACGTATACTACTCAGAGAACAAATAGGAATAAGCCGCTGTGACTTCAGGATGGCAGTAGATCCCGACTCGGACTGAAACGGCACTTTAGCAAAAGACTCCTGTCTCTAAACATGAATGGAGTGGAGTAGACTGAAGAACAGAAATGTGCCCAAGAAGGACGAGGAGACAGAACAAGACGCCTCTCCTTCTCTTTTTTTTTTCTCATTCGGAAAACAGTGACGGATGCTTTAAGAGTTAAAGTGTTTGGTTCAGGATGGCAGCTCTTTGTTTCGAGGAAGAGAAGGAAAAGAAAGAAAAATCAGCTTGGAGTTTGGTTTGTTTTTTGTCAAAGAAAAAGTGTTGATCCCCTCTTTGGAGCTGGTTGGATTGTACCAAAAAAAAAAGAAAGATAACGGATGACCAAAATCGGGATATCTGATGTTTTTTTTGCTACGCCTACGTTGATGGAGGAGAGTTTGGCTGCAGCTGGTGTAATCACTCATCGTCAGCCAATCATACAACAGTACTGTCCCACTGTTTCCCATGATTGCATCACATAAGTAACGTGTGACATAATGTCTCCAAAATGTCCAAATTATTTGTCATCTGTTTATAAGCGCGAATATTTAGATGTATGGGAATCAGAAACGATCTCGTCCACTACATGAGAGTCAGCTGTGTTTGTTTAGCAGTTAACCAAATCAACTCCTCAGTCCTCATCGCTTTGCGTTTTCTCTTGTAAAACCCACTCATACTGTATGAAAACACTTCCCGACAAAGCCTAAAGCTGACCTTCTTCTTCTTCTCCTCTTTCCAAGCTGTGGTGGGCTCATTACTGCCCCCCCTGTGGCCGGAGAGCACAAAACACCCACTGCACCTACGCTTGTTGTGGGTGTTTTTCCCCCACTGGCCACACGGGGCTGCATTGAGCTCATTCAACACTGGAAAACAAACTCGGACAAATGGCACTACGGTGAAATGTATGCTTTACAGACACTGACGGCGAAAGCAGAGATGTTTGGGTTGTTCCCACCATCAGGTGAAGGTAGTCTGTGTGAATGTGGAAGTTATTTAGTCTCAAAACGCTCCTGGTGGCAGAAGCAGGAACAGCATGTTGGATTTTATGAGGCTGGAGGTGTGTGAAACTGGTTATGACTCAGTGTTTTGGAAAAACTAACAATAACGTCAGAAATAAACATCAGAATGGATCGAGCTAACAGAGATCGGCGGGGTGGCGGCTCACCATCGGCCCTGTGTAGGGCATGGCCGCTTTGTCTTTAGAGGTCAAAGGTCGGTCTGCTGACGGCATGCCGCTCAGAACTGAAGCAGAAAATAAGGATTTAATGGAGTGAAAGATTTAAACACGTCTGTTAAAACAGTTTTTTTTAGATAACAACGCATATTTTAACATGTCACAGACATTACAGTGTTACACGCCAGTTGGCGACTTGTTTTTCCCTCCGCCGCCTGCAACCTGGATTTGTGTGTAGGACGAGTTTTCAAACTGTTTGTTTTACAAGAGAAAAGACTTCAAGGGTGAGGACAGAGTGCGAGGTTTGGTAAATTGCTCTCCACCTCCAGTAAAGAGACCACATCCTGGTCTCCCACACAGCGGACGAGACACACGTGAATGAAAGTTAAAAGAAAGAACGCTAAGACAACCTCCTGTTAATCCACAAACACGCCACCCTACTCCCTATTTTCTATTTTGAGCGCTCAGAAGGATAAAATATATCTCCCCTTTTTTTTTGGGCCTGTTTTTGTCCTTTTGAAAATGCGTCTTGATTAAGTTCATTTCAACTCTTTACTGTCCCAGAGAGGGAGATTTGCTTTGCAGACAGGGTATAAATAAAAAAAACAAACAAACAAAAAAAAAAAACGCACAACATCACAGCCAAAATCCTACTAAGAGATGATTTTTACGATTGAAACACGAGATGATTCAGTGAAAACAGCTGCTTTGTTAGTGTTTATATATTTTAAAAGCATTCAGTCAGAGCTTTTTGTTATTGAGCCAGTTTTGTTTCTTAATATTTTTTCTTTTCTTTAATATTTCTGTTGTTGTTTTCCTGTTGTAGGGGAGAGAAAATACAGACGGTGCCTTAAACTGACAGAACTGTTTGAAACTTTAAAGGGACAGTCTGTTGACATTTTTAAACATTTCCACCGGGAATATTAGCAAAGAAGGCGTAGTGGATAAATGACCGAAACCAAAGTTAAACTTGCCCTTGCCTTAACTTCACCAAGCCAATTGTTGAGATTGTTTGCACTATTCCTTTAAAGTGTTTGGACTTGCCAAAGCACAGTGAAGAGGAAATAATTCACGCATCCTTTGTCTGAGCTTTATTGCAAAAAGAAATTCCTTAAGCAAGTGTTTCATAACTAAATTTGCACAAATTAAGATGATTTCAGTACTTTTAACAGACTGGATCCTGCAGATTTGATAGACAGTGGATCATAAACGCATTATTATGGCTTATTTGAATAGAACTCAACTTAAATGAATACTTTTTTAAATGAGAATTGTTTTTGTTTTTTTAAATAAAAAGATTTTCTAACTAAACCTGTAAATTAAAGACCAGGATGTTAATCAGTCTCTCTGTAAGACACTGCTTGTTAAGAGTGGACCCCTTTATTCATATTTTCCACAACAAATTTCCGTCCTCTTCCTCTTTCCTCTTTCTGTCTTTGTGGTTAATTTATCGACGTTCTCGCTCGGACCCGGAGTATCGACGATTGTCCGGCAGCGAAACACAGAAGTAAATCGGTTAAAGGCAGCTATTGTATATTTTAAATGAGGGAAAAATGAACACACACAAAAAAAGGGGGGGGTTGAAAACTTCAAGTGCCTTTTAATTGACCTCTTTATGATTGTCTGTTAAAAACAACACGATTCAGCACTTAGATTGAAAAGAAACACCGTGAGAAAGCCTCAAGCTGCAAGAAACGTGCGTCGCTTCATCCAGTACTGAGCCACGAAATCAGATTTTTGTCCAAGCAATTAGTTATCAGCACTTGTGTACTTTTTAAAAAAAAAAACAATTCTCCTAGAGTAAGTAGTTTTCAGCTGATTTTAGAAGCTGCAAAAGGCAAAAAAGTAGAGACAGCAAACTTGAATATTTGACTTAAATACCAAAAAAAGAAAAGTCAGTAAAGCCAACTGTGATGCTTTATTCTCGAGGATACCAAAGGGACAAGACGGGATGCAGATTTCCTGCTGTTTCCCATCAGAAATGGAAACACAGAAAATTATTTCTGCACATAAAACAGCAGGAAATAGACCAGAATGATTGTAGTTGTGGTTTCACGAAGTGTGAAAATGTTTTAATATTCACAAACTAGAATTACGCTGCGTTCATGTCAAATGGGAGTTACCGTAATTAACAGTTTCCAACTGTTTAAAATAGCCTTCGACATCCAAAGTCGCACTTAAAACTGGGAATTTTTCTGACAACTTCTAACAATCCAACTTGGTTTTTAATAATGCTTCAAAAGACAAACAAATATGGCCGCCTCACATCAGTCATTTGAGGTAATAAAATCCAAATTTTATGGGCATAGTGTTATATCATCAATGCACAGTATTTTTATCTCTCACAGGACCAACTCTACGATCGCACAACCCTTTTTGAATCAGCAGCTATTTTGATGATCAATTAATCGTTTCAGTCCATTTTTAAGCAAAAAATAGTGACAAACGTTCCCTAGTTGCTGTTTTTCTTTGTCACATCATCGTTAATTCAATATATTTGGGTTTTTGACTGTTGGTCAAACAAAACAAGACATTTTAATGGGCAATGGGGCACTTTTTCACATTTTTTTTTTTTTTTACATCTTATAGATTAACGATTAATCGAAAAAATAAAAAGTAGAACAATCGATAATGAAAATAATCCTAAATTGCAGCCTTAAATACGTTTACCAACTCTACCATCCATCTCATCATACATACATATATATATATATATATATATATACATATATATATATATATATATATATATATATATATATATATATATACACTATAGTATATATATCAAACTGCAAGCTGAACTTCACAAATATTACTTATTTTAGTTTTCCTAGAGCTATTTCATCACCACCAAAAATTTATAAAAACTTTTCCCAGCTGTGAACAGCTCCTCCGTTTCCTTTGTGCAATGCATTGTGGGAAAATTGTGCGTTCTCTTTCTACTTAATTTTGTCACTTTTGAATGTAGTATAGATTTGGGACACACCATATGACGTGAACGCTGCATTAGCAACAAGCACCTGCCCCCTTCTCTTAGAGTTGTTGAAAGGCATTCTGGGTAATGTAGTAAACCACTAACTGCGGTAGAAGTAAAGGAGGCAGTTAAGATTGCTTTGGCTCGATTTTCACAAGAGTTTCAAGGGCTTAATTTCAGGCTCAAAATGTCATAAAATTTAATCATTTTTGCGTTTTAAGATAATTCGGTCGTTATCGAATTAATCTCGTCAAACAGAAACAAATTCTCATCATTTTCTTATATAAAAGAAGCACGGAGGAGAAAATGGTGCATCTTACACAGAAGTAAGTATTTGAAATGATTTAGTGCAAGAATTCCCTTTAAAAGCTTGTAGTGTATTTACCAAATGTACTATATTACTGTAAGTAACTTAACTATTACAGTAAATCTACATTTATACAGGACAACATGATGACTGTGACAGGAAATAATCAAACAGTAAACACTACAGAAACTCAGTACAACATTTGGACAGTAAACAAAGGGAAAGGAGTGTGTTGTAGTGGAGTGAGCCTGTGATTTAGTGTTTTGCATTTAAAGATAAGAATCTGTGAAAATGGAGTCAAAGCAATTGTAAACTAAAAAGAAGTGAATTATATTAAAGCATCGCCAAATTTCTCCCCCATGCAGGTCACCGTTGGTGTTTTTGTGAACTTCAACGCATCGGCAGCGAGCTTAGAGGACGCGTTTGACAATTCGGTGGTGCGATTAGGCGCTTTAACAAAATCACCAAGTGTGCCTTGACAGCAGATTCACCAAAAAATCGTAAATTTGACCAAAAATCATCACAGGCGGATGGCATTTATCAACACAGGCTGAATTTATAAGACTCAGTGCAAAGTGAGGCGCTTTTATCGGAGGTGTGTGATTTCTCCGGAGCGCTTTCATAGAAATATAAAAATATCTTGTTGCTTGCTTCTAGATTTAAAAAAAAAAAAAAAAAAAGCCTTTGTACTTACTTTCATTGTTAAAATCCCAGGAAGCCAAGGCTCCAAATTGCAGTATCTTTGTGTACCTGTATATAAATATATATATTTGTCTTTCCCAAAATACATATTGTCATATATTGTGTATTTTAATTGCCTTAACCTGACTCACGCCTATCATTTTTTGTACATTTTCTGCACAGCATAAACATATGTAACCTCTTGTTATGATGTTTTTTTTGTAACTTTTCAACTTATTATATCTTGTGGATTTGCCTTCAATATTTTGCCTTTATTATCAGTATATGAGTGTTTGAGTCAATCTTTTCATGCTGACCATATTAAAGGTGATCTGATCACACAAAGTCTAAATAAGTGCTTTTTTATTGTAATATTTTAACAAAAGAATGTCGGAAAATTTGATAAATTATAGGAAATTATTTGGCGAGAAGGGAAAAGCAAGTGTTCATCTCTTTGTGGGTATTTTCTTACTCACTAAATGTACTTAAAAGTAGTAGTTAAAGTAAAAAGCTCGACTCTTAATAGGAGATAATGAGAAAACTGCACATATCTTACATTTTATAGCCATTTTTGGTTCTGTTTGAGTCAAAAATGATAAAAATCTAATTTAAAATTTGGGAAAATTGGCATGAAACAGTTTTATATGCATATTTTAATTTATTCAACATCATTATTGTAGTTTTTTATGTATGTAATGGTCTCCAGTGTCCACTAGATGACACTGTAACTTTGTTTTGTTTAGGACTATACATGTTTGCGCTGTAATGCATCTGCTCCCATTTAAGCCTGTAATGGTTTTCACTGCAGGACCAAACTGGGCCAGAAGGGATAAAACACAGTCTTATATTGTCTTATACTTTGACCGTTGACTAAAATATCCCCAAACTTGAAAAGGCAGATATTGTGACAGTGACAGCTCCTCATTTAAAGAATTAAAGGGACTGTAAAGCAGATAAAACTGCTTAAAAACTAACCTGGGGGAAAACAAAAGCATATGTACCCAGTGGGCGTGAGCTTTAATGTTTTTATGCAATAATATATCCTCTAATATGAAGTATTCACAGCCTTTAGTAAAGTAAAAGTATCAAAACCACAGTATAAAGTTATTTTACTAGACCTTCACTTTTAGCAAAGTGTAGCGTAATACACAGTATATTATATTTTTGGGTTATTAGTGGCATATCAACAAGTTAGTCCCAATTCTAACTACTTACAACTATCGGTTAGTCTCATCTATAGAAATTAAACATACTGCATTTTATAAACGTATGTTTTGTGTGATATATAAATATATATTTTAATATATTTACTAGTAGCTGTTGAATAAATGTAGCTAGTAGTGTAAAAAGTACAATATTTGCCTCTGAAATGTAGTGATTTTTAGATAAAACTAAATGTAGCTCAGTTTGTCGGTTAGCGCTACACATGCAGTATCTACAGTTTGCTAAGTAAAGCTAGCTAACATTAGCCACAATGAGCTACTGGTCATACCAGACCAAGTAACACTGAACGAGCAAAACCTGTGAGTGTATTGAGTTGAGCAAATGAAAAGTTTTATTACTTATAAATTAAACTTTTCATTTGAAAGAAGTAGAAGTAGTTTTTCCTGCTTTTAAAAGTAACATGGTGTCGCTTTAAATACAAGTAAAGTTCTAGTTTCTCTGAACTACTGTATGAATTATATATATAAATAAATAAAAAACAAATTTAGATGTTTATGAAATATTAAAACAGCACTGCTGATGTATTACAAGTCTTTAATAGACATTTTTATTGAGACGTTTCCATGGAGATTAAATTTAAAATAAACGTCGACCGTTATTTTTTCCCTACGTCACCTTTGACCTACCGCGCGCTCCCGACGTTAAATCAGTGCCCGGGAAGCGCGCGCTGGTTGGAGACCGAAGAGCGCTGCAGAGAGCTCCGGGAGGAGAAGACGGGAGGACGGAAATTAAACTTTTTAACGGTTTAACTTTAACGTTTTTTTTTTTGGTCTGAACTTCGTCCTCAGGATGTGAAGTTTAAACGGAGCTTTTTTTTTTAAATGTCCACGGGGGGATTTGACGCCATGGACGGGACAACCGGAGCGAGAATACTGCGATAGTAAACGTTACTCCGGTGATATTCCTAACGTTATAATAACGTTACCAAGCTTTAGCGCTGTCTATTTTATAATGAGTTCACACAGTATGTTTAGCTGTGGCATCTGCTTTATCTCCTTTTATATCCCCAAAGCTTTGAATTACCGTTGGAATAACTACAGGTTTTAGCTAACGGCTGCGTAACGGTTCTGATATTTTATATTTAACGCTAGCTTAAAGCAGCTTCCTGTCTGTCAGCTAATGAAAGCAGATGAATCACATGCTTCTGATCCCTGGGAGTGCTACTGGTTTCTATCAGCTCCTGCTTCTACTGGATTCTACTGTCTGCGGCTTGTTTAACTTTAAAGTTTATGGATTTCCTCCAGCTCCACTGTGAGTAACTAAACCGACAATAGCGACATGTATGCTGCACGGAAACGAAGAAAACCGGCGCAGAAGGGGTAAGTTATGGAAGATTGGAGGATTATTAACCACTAACACTTACTGACACTGATCCTGGTCATTCAAGACGTGTTTTAATGTGTCTAATCAATTATTACAGAGTTATTGAAAGCATAATCTATAGTCTCCAAGTTTGTCCTCCCATGTAAAGTCTATTTTTTTATATATTGAACCCTAAATTGACATTTAAAAAGAAAATATTAACCCTAGAGCTTGACTGATGTGGATTCTTAATAATACATGGTCAGTTAAAAAACATACATGCATATCAATACTAATATATCTGTCATTACCAGATATTGGAAGTTACACGAAAGGTTATAAAAATGTGAATAATCCAATTTCAGAGGAAAAGATATAACTCCCAGGTCATAATTTGTGAAAAAAAAGCAATATAGTGTATGTATGGACAAATTTAATGGTAAAAGTTTAGTTGTTGTATTTGTGCAAAATGGTTAAAATCCGTTATGATCATTCAAACCAAGCTGATGTTAATATTTTGCAAAGAAAATAACATTTCCAGTCAGGTTTTCCATTCTGGGCTACGAAGATTAGTCGATTAGTCAACCCACTGTAAATGAATCAACTATTTTGATAAGAGATTAAACGTTAGGTCACTTTCCAAACAAACAAACAAACAAAAAAACGCTGGTTACAGCTTCAGGGAGATGCTTTTCTCTATTTCATGGGATCGTAAACTGAATATTTTGGGGTTTTGGTCTGTTGGTCGGACAAAAGAAGCTATTTCAATATGTTACCTTGGGCTCTGGGAAAATCTTATTGGCATTTTTACAATTTTTGTCATTTTATAAACAAAATGAAATCAATTCAAGAAAATATTAAGCAGAATAATCAATAATGAAATAATTGTTAGTTGCAGCTAAAATTGGCTAGACTGATATATCGACCAATATTAGCTTATCACAGATCTATTGGTGTACATGTCAGCCGACATACTAGCTTTAATCTCAATTTTCTTATGTAAAATGTCCCTCTCAGTACGTGTTTTAGTCACAATTCTTTAATAACCAAATTTAAAGGAAAATGGTTGTTAGTGTGCGTTATGGTTTTATGTTTATCAGCCTCAAAAATCCAGTAGTTTAGTAAATAATATGCAAAGAAAATAAAATGTCCAGTCAGGTTTTGTAATCTGTATAGCATCAATATTGGCTTCTTATAGCAGTCGAAGCCTAGATGTGACTCTTGAGGTAACAATAAGGCTTATATATCACGATACTTCCTTAACATCCAGAGTCAAACCGACCCCAACTGAAGGCGCCAAGTCCAACCCGTCCAAACGCCACCGCGACCGTCTGAACTCGGAGCTGGACCGGCTCGCCAGCCTGCTGCCCTTCTCTGAAGACGTCGTCTCCAGCCTGGACAAACTGTCCATCCTGAGGCTCAGCGTCAGCTTCCTCCGCACCAAGAGCTTCTTCTCCGGTAGGAAACACGAGATTATAATGAAATATACTGCACATGTAGAACTCGTGGTGGTCTACATGGGAATATATAACAAAATGCTAATAGGAAGCAGCATTTTATGGGTTGTAAACTTCTTTGGCAGCATCAGCAGCGGTTTAAAAGAGGTGGCAATGACAAATCTTGAAACTGAGACAGATAGGGAAAGAAAGTGAAGCTGGTAAATGTCAGTCTGGAGTCCTGAAACAGCTGCTCGCACGTTTCCTTCCCCGCCTACCGAAACACTGAAATAGCTTTTCACACCTCGCACAGGACTTGCGGACACAGAGGCAGAAAAACATGCAGAAACAGACATGGGTGGTCAGGGTTTCAAGTAAAAAGAAAGAAGGTTAGAGAGAGTTTGGATCCACCACAACAAAGTGCGAGACAGTGAAATGAATCAGGTGTGAAAGTGAAGTTGGAAACCCCAGTTCTGGTTTGTACAGATGTAGGTAAACAGGAATGAAAAACCTTAGTGTTTAGTTTGGAATCAGCGGGTCAATTTGAAAAACAAAAGGCTCAAAAAATATCACAGTCTTGAGTTAAATGTACAATTCATGGGGGGAGAAATAAAGCTCTGTACTATATGAACCTTACAACTCATCACATTACTATTTTCTCCCCAAGAAATATTTATTCTCTGTGGTCTTTGTTCATATATACAACCACAACATTTCTTGCCATTGCAGCAAGAAAACTGATATTTTTCCCCTCAATATTTTATCCATATTGTTGATATTACTTACGGACCACACATTTTGTGTTTTTATACAATTTAGGGAAGCCAAATGTTTTTGGATGGGATATATATATATATATATATATATATATTTAGAAATGGCTGGTGTTTGTATGGGTGCAACGAGATGGCGGTGGGTGGATGTTTGGGTGAGGGTGAGGGGTTTAGAGGTCGCGACCTTTGTGTCTGGCCTGCCTGTGATTCAGGCTCTGTTTAAGAAGTGCAGAGGACTGGCTTTGTGGAGGAGTTAGCGGGTTTACAGGCATAGCAGATGGATTCTGGGATGTAGGTGTGTGTGTGTGTGTGTTTGGCAGACTTGAATGTGTTAACAGATTTGCTGTTAAAGGCAGATTGTAAGTCTGTCCAAAAACAACAAACAGCCTTCAGAAATCTTCTCAGCCTGAAAAAGCCTTAAACCTCACTGAACGTTTTGAATATCTGAATCCTATATTTGCAGTTTAATCTACTGTAGGAGGCTCAAATCAGCATTTTAATGCATTGATTAACTACTTCCAGCTAACATTTCAGCAGCAATCGTAGTTTAAAACTGCTCTGACTTTATGCTTGAGTTGTGTTTACACTAAAATGTTGTCCTACAATATTTAGCAAAACAAAAATGTGACAATATGCATCTTAAAGCTGAAAAATTGATTGTGATATCGACTAAATATTAATTGTTTTTGTTTACTTGCATTTAATGCCAATTTGAACTGCGTTTTCTCGAAATATTGACAGTTGATTTTCCGTCCAACTGAAATTAAATTGCATCTTTCCTTTTTTTAATCTGCTACAGCACATATCTGCTCTGCTAGTCACCTGTCCTGTGATCAGAAACCAAAAGAGAGACATTTATATTTTATATTTTTTAACAACCCACATTAGCTTTCCCACTAAAAATCCTTCTTATCTAACTTATAAACATGAACACACGTCTTGTCCTGCACCTTAGCTTGTTGAACGACCCACCAAACAAACATTCACTGAGAAGAAAGTGCTAGATAGCTAATTAGCTGCTCAGCCGCTACATTAAACAGCATGTAAACGTACCTGCAACTGTCACTTCAGTCCAGTTAGATGCAGGTGTGGTCCTCTACCACTAACAGCACGCAGTCTGCTAATGACATGTAGCTACAGAGCAAGTTTGTTTACTTTGTCTCTCGTTCTGGCAGCAGTCTCTCCCTTATAATAATAAAAAACTACTAACAATACATTTAAAAACACATTGACATTATTTTTGACTACAAAAACGGATGACTAAAGGTGATTGCAGTTTAAAAAACTGCATTAAATTTATCTGAAGATGTTTAAATTGGGTTTTATTGCCAGCTGAGGCGTTTAGATCCTCGAAAACCAAGATCCGACTCTTGCTCTTCCTGTTAATGAGGGCATTTTTGTGTAGGGATTTTTTTTTTTGTTTAATAGCAGAGTGCGAATTATACAATGACAACTGGGGGGTCAACTTTTTCTCCAGGGCGTAAAGGGAACCCAGTACAGCGCAGGCTTACAGTCTTACGATCCTTACAGTATCTTGCTTGTTTAAAGTAATGTCTGCAGTCTGTAGATGATGATGCAAAAGTTAGAAACTAGCTAGCGTTAGCGTTCGTCCGTAGACACTCGACACAGTCTAATTCAAAAACTGTGAAGGTAAGAAAGTAAAGTGCATTAAACTAGCTACATAGCTAGCTACTTACATCAACCTACAGCGTCTCCATTGGCTTGCGCTTCGCACGCAAGCATAGACTTTAATGAGGACGCCACTGCAATGATGGGAGTGAACCCCCCTCCCCCAATTAAACCCTGTTTAATAGGATCTGCTGATCTCCTGATTGCTGTCTCTATTGAATTGTCCTCGCTGTTTGAGATGTTTTGTATTTGTGAAGCTGCCTATGTATTCAGACCTTGGGAACTACAAGTGTGAACTGCATTTCCCACATTGCTCTATTTGATGTTATATTAAGCTTTGAGATTCCCTTTTGAAGGTCTATTGAGAGAAACCTTGGCTTTATTATTAAACCGTCCTTTTCTCATGAAAGATCCACTTGTAAAAAGCTGATTTATTATTTAAGTTTATTTCAGCATTTGATGATGTGTCCAATCAGCTGCTTATTATCTCAGTTATCTATTTTTTAAAGACATTTATTGGCCTGTTGCTCCCACTGAACAACTTGAGGTTACAGTAATTAACAGTTCAACAGGCGCCCACCCATTTTCGTCCTTTAAACATCTAAGCAGCAGCCTATGAAAGACTTAAACAGGTTCTCTGATTAAAAACACACCAGACCTCGGCGTCACATGCTGACCCTGCAGAAACAGGCCAGCAGACCCACTTCTCTATCCAAGTGCATGAACGCTGGACGACCCCCTCCCGTCGTAACAACCCTAACGTATTGTAGGTCAGCTCCTCTTGCCCGTGGCCATGAGACGACCCTTGTCCCAAAGTCTCAGCCACACAGTAATGTAGGTCTGAAGAGACTGCAGCGTTGCAGCGAGCAAGGAGGAGGTGGGAGGAGGAGATGAAAGCCTCCGAGAATAAAAACACGGCGGGATAATCCACTCACGGCCGCTTTACAGACCTTTTGAAGAATCAAGGGGGGAGATAGGTGCCCACTTTTCAACTTTTGACTCCCCTGTTTTTAATTTTTGTTTCTTACAGTGGTAGTCCATCATGTATTTAACCTGCGTCTGTTTTTGCAGGGAGCTTGACGTGATTTTTGTCAGCGCCCATGTTGGTCTCACCCTCTGTAAGCAAATGGAAGAATTAGGTGAGGTTTAGGTTCGGTTACACACAGACAGACAAATTCATCCACTCCCTCTGTTGCTATTTCTTAATATAAGTCTGATGTATGCAGACTTCTAGCTACCTAGCATTAGCTTCCCAGCTACATATATATGTATATATATATATATATATATATATATATATATATATATATATAGCATTATATTTTACACATTGTCAAAAAAAAAAAAACTAAATTCTAATAAATTGAATTAATTCGATATATCAAAAACAGCCCTTGGATTTGTGTAGGGTTAAGTTGTGATAGCAGGTTTCATTTTGGATCTTGTTCCAAGCTGGTAAAATACCTGGACGTGTTAAGCTACTCGTTAGCTGCTTGCTAACTAGAATCTTAACTAGATGGTTGTTCATGTTTGTATTTTATTTATTCAGAGCAAAGGGCAGCTAGAAAACATGGAAGTGGTGGAAAAAGTGAAAGTTTTACACTGAAATGTTTGAATTTAAATGTATGTACGTACATTATGTAGGTATTTAGATGTATGTGCTTGTGTATGTACAGTAGCCGTATATGCACATAGTGTTGTTCAGTGAAGTACAGCCTTTACCTTGGATTTTCATGTGTGCTTCGTGTGTTTATGTGTTGTGTTGCTTGTTAATAAAATTAGTGCCCTTTGGCAGCAGTGGTAGTGTTAATAAAATCTTCCATTATAGTATGTGTAGTTTTATATTGTGAAATTGAATTTTTCGCCCTGTACGTTCATGAATTGGAGTCATAAAGCCTGAGGGTAAGTGAAAGTTTGGGCTCAAACTGAAACCTCAATGCCTAAGTTGCCCAGAGCAATGTGTGTGTGTTCACGAGCGCTTGTGGTTCATCTAAAGTAGCTTTGCAATTAGTCAATCAGAAATAGGGAAATACTTAATTTCACTTTCTCTATAGAAAATAATGAACTCAGCCAGGTTAACCAGGTTTACATTATTTTGACTGACAGAAGAAGTATACATCCTTGATGTTCACACGTAGTGAAGTCAGAAAACTGTTTATTTTCCTCACATGGTTTTGACGTTTAATTTTCAAGGCCTTGAATCCTGGGATTTCTTTCAGGGATCATTTGTTGACACGTCACAGTCTTATGTTATAATTTAAAAGTAACTTTGAAGTTCTAAAAAAACTCAGTTGCTGGCACAAATATTAAGTCAAAAAACGGTTTCATTCATCTGTTCCTCCCAAGGTCTCAGACTTTGTGTAGATTTAAAATGAACTTCCCAAAACTTTTCTTTGAATTTCAGATTGTGTGTGCTGTTCCTTTCTGTATCAGACTTTCTCGCACCTCATGAAGCAGCAAATGCCAAATATATTTCTGTGGAGGTCAAGACTTTGTTCTGTGTGTTGATGCTGCGTTCAGGACGTCCAGTAAAACTGATGAACATTTACTCCACTGTCAAGAAGAAGCAAAAATCTGTTTCACTCACACTTAACTTGAAATATAAACAAATCATTGTGTCCATCCACTGTAATTACAACACGAGTATTTCCTTTTTTTTTAAAGAAGCATTTTGCCTTTCAAAATCGCTGACAATCCAGGAAATGTAGTGGCATACTGGTTAGTCTGGTGTCATTCCAGGTGTGTGTGTGTGTGTGTGTGTGTGTGTGTGTTAGTCCACATCTGTCTCCATGTGAAGCCATCTGCCATCAAGTGCTACGAGCAGATTAGTGGTTACTTATGTAATACAACAGCATTGTATTTTCTGTTATTTTCCACCTCTGTCAAATGCTGATTCCTCGCTGTTTATATCCATGGAGACAATCAGCGTGTGTGTGTGTGTGTGTGTGTGTGTGTGGCAAATATAAATTACCACAGGCCCATATGATGTTATTAATCTGATTTTGTAAAGGTGACATTCGGTCGATCTGTTTCTTTACCTCAAAATATGTGCGATGTTGCAATACATTTGGGTATTAAAGCAATATTTCTTTGACTACCTAGACAGATAGAGAGAGATATTTTGCCTAAGGATAATTGAAATAGTAAAATAAAGCATTCAAGGTCCTTAATGAATATTTAATACAAACCTCTTTAAGCCCAAAACCCACAAACACACTGTAGTTTGCAGATAGTCCTCTCTGTTGTCATTCGGGAGATGCTCTCGTGCCGTCACCTCTGCCACTGCACTATGTTGAACCTATGAAAAATGTATTTCGGTCACAAACCTTGTGAACACTGGGGATGATGGTGGGGGATGAGATGCTGGATTAGACTGGTCGCTGTTCGTGTCATCGTCCCTCCAGACTAACTAGACTGCAGAGGAGACTTTAATCTGCAGCTGCTGCAGGTTGGCTCGCCACTTGTTGTGTTTACTTTAGTTTGGCAACAGTTCAAATGTGTTTTTAGATGTTATGAATGTCTGCAAAGGGTTCGTGTCAGAAACAAAGCTGCTGTCTCTCGTGTATTCAGTCTCAGATTTGGCTAAAATATTATTAACACATTTAGTTTGTGTGATGATTTAAGCTTTTTTATACCGTCAAGGGCTGGGCAATAATTCGGTATAATCGTAATCCTTCTTTCACCGGCAGTCCTGAAACGATTAGCTGACTGACAGTAAATTAGTCGACATGTTTTAGTCATTTATCAAACAAACATTTGCTCGTTCAAGCTTCTTAAATGTGATAATTTGCTGCTGGTCTCTGTTTGATTGTTGATTTTGCATACATTGTGATACATATCAATATTGGAAGAGCATTTTTATTAAAATCATGATGATATCAACCATCTTGCCCAGCAGTAATACCCTCCAAATACATTTCTTGCAGTTGTCTTGCTCGGTCTAGTCCCCCCTCCAAATGTGGACTCACTCAGTCTGATGTATGGAGCTTCCTTTACGTTTCCTGTCTGCCTTAGTAAAATGAGTCAGAGGACTGAAGAGCGACTGTTGTGATGTTTTTATCGGCTGTTTTTGTCCTCGTCGTCCTCCGTTGTGCCAACAGATAGATGTCCCCTCCCCTTCTCCTCCCTGTAACCTCGGGGTGTTTTTTCTTGCCGGCGGCTCTCGTTCATGACGTCAGGGTTCGAAATACCCCCCTCCACCCCTTCCAGCTTTTAATTATTGATAGTCAACATGCTTTTCCTGCTCTCTCTTGGCCTTGGGATCTTCCACTACACTGAGCTCTGTCACCAGCAGACTCAGACAAAGGTTTGGTGCAGCTTAGTGGGGATTTATTTATATATGAGGAGACATTTTTTTGAGTTAAGGTGGCTGTTTGAGTTAAAGTCACAAACTACAACACATTCATGTTACCGGCATCAAACAACAACAACACAAGTTTTAGTGTATCAGCTACAATTTATGCAATACGGCCATTTTCCAAAACATACCATAAAGCTGATTTTGTTCATTTCACGCAGCCATTAGTTTCATTTTATTTCTGGTCTCTTTGAAAATCAACTTGCAGAGACTGGAAACTTGCTTGAAACTCCAGAAATTGATGTTTGAGAGTCAAACTTTTAGGTCATCAATGAAAAAGAAACACTAATTTATTTAAACAGATCCCAATCTGACCTTTGTCAAGTCAAAACATTTTTTTTTTATTACTACCGTACCCATATAAGCTGTGTGGTAACATAATTATTAAAAACCCCCTCAGGGTGGTAAAATGAATGGTAAAATCAATGCAGTAGTAGTACATACGTCTTAAAACATACTAATATAAAGGCAGTATACATGAAATATACAGTTGTAGGCTACATGTAATATTGAACATCACAGAAAAAAGTATTGAAACACTTATAGATGCTACAAAAATAGCCAGTTAGGTCCAAACACAAGCTAATAATGTCTTTATTCATTACAATAAATCTAAAAAGATTACGTTCTTGTTGTTGATTTAAAACATTTTAACTTTAGTATGACTTGATGCTGGATCCATGTCAAGGTTTGTGGTTGGTTTCTGTCCCGTGCCATTACCTCTGACAAAAGCTCCATTAATGATAATAAAGAGAAACAATGAAGCTTTATTGATCCCTGTGTGGAATCTGGGTCGCGATCGGAAGAAGCCGTTTCAGTGGTCGAACCTTTGGCCTCTGTATTGTCTGCAGCTCTCAGAGACTTCCTCTTCCATTAACGTCTCCACTGCTTCAGAAAAGCTCTTTGTTTTCTTCAGACTCAACCCACCCAAACGGATTTTATCCCCAGGGTCAAAGGCACACTGCTGGCCTCCATGTTTTCAGAGGTCACAGACCAGAAGCCCGTTTGGGACATACAGGAAATGTTTTAGTCACAATAACTGTTAATAAACTTTGAACACATTGATAAGCCGGTAATTTCATCTGTTATTTTTCAAGCTAATGAAGTGAAACAGAAAATATTTGTCAAAATCTGTCTGTCTCTCTCTCGTCACCGTCAGTTGTCCTGATTTCATCTTAGATTTTTCCAAGGTGTTACTCTCTCCCTCTTCTTGCCTCCATCTTGTCGCCTGAAATCACCTCTCTCTAAAGGTGTTAGTCCCTCAGGTTTTCTTCTTTTAATTCTCCCTCTCTCTCAGTCTGTGACTCTTCACATCAGCTTCTTTGCCCGGACTGTGCAGGATGCAACTGCAAAGGATAAAGTCGAGTAATCTTAGAAATCATTTCCAAACCCAAATTATATGAAATGAACGATTTAAACTGTATTTCGTTGCCTGAATATTAGAGGCGCCTCAGATTATAGAAACATATTTAACATCAAGATTTCAATCAGACTAATCAAAGACAATCCTGGACCCCAGAACAGACAGGATCCCTAAACTACAACAGCCTCTTGTCTGATAGTTTCCATTTCAACAGTGCTCTCTTAAAGGAGACCATGCTAATTATTCATATAAGGAGCACTTTTTGTTAATCTGGGGCCCATGTTTATGTCTATACTGGCATAAAGGATCCTATGGAATTAAATATGAATTAACTCAGTGATTCATTTATTAATCATTTAGCTTATACTAGGTGAAACATAATATGGCACGATCGATACTGGATTTTTGAGGCTGATATTGATATTTTGGTTAGTTTTTAGTGATATCGGCCAATACATGTTTTCGATCACGAGCCTTTAAATTTATTTTGTTAAAGAACTGTGACCAAGACATGTACTGAGTGGAACGTTTTTCAGTCCTTATAATGAGGACACTGTTTTTCCTCTAATATTACATCTTTCTGTAGTGGAATTTGTTTTGTTATATATCAGCCAACATATATATGATAAGCTAATATTTATCAGTCTAGATCTATAAGAAGGGGTTTTTAGAGATGACGGGATACATGTCTATGTCCAACTTGTCCTCTCTGTTTCTCTTTCTGTAGTGGCTCTGAAGAACCGGCTGTCCAATGGCATTAACAAGAGCAGCGATCACAGTGATGACAACAAGACGTCAGGATCAGCGGACGGTCGCATACCTGAGGGGGAACTGCTGCTGCAGGTTGGTGAGCAACAGGCGACTATGTTGCTGTCAAAGTCTATTTAGTTTTACTGATCTGGTCTGTTTTCTCTTGTGACTTTAATCATGGCTGGTGCTGTAGAAATTTAATTTAAATTCTATTATGATGAAGGAAATAGCAATACACAAGCATATGCAAGGTGAACGTGGGAAGAGTTGAGAGTTAATGAAGGTGGCTTGACGAAACAGATGTATTTACACTTTATAAACATCTGGATATTGTTTGTGTTGAGTGGTTTGATCACTATCCTTCCTCAATACGTCTTGAACATGTTTATATCTGGATTTATATGTGACTAGGCACAGACAAGTAACAATCACCTAACCTCTGACTGAGTTAGTTTGTGGCTTTTTTTCCGTGCATCATGCAGAGAGTCTGCACACAACAACAACAACTGGCTGCTGTAGGTCAGTTGAAACCTTGTGATGGAGGAGAGGCTGCTCTGCACAGCAGGACATGAGGAGAAATGGCTTGTTTTCTTGGACTTACAGCAGAGACATTTCTGCTTTTGGCGAGCGAGACGAGTTGGAGTTTACCACAGTTGTTTTTCACTCGAACACAAGTTCCATCTCGCTCTATTATTATTTTTAAAAGTCAAAATAATGACAGGGTATGTGTTTATTCTCTGAGAGAGCTTCCTCAAAGAGCAGATAATTTCCTTCCAAATATAACGATATATATAACAA
Organism: Siniperca chuatsi; assembly: GCF_020085105.1. Taxonomy (NCBI): domain Eukaryota; kingdom Metazoa; phylum Chordata; class Actinopteri; order Centrarchiformes; family Sinipercidae; genus Siniperca; species Siniperca chuatsi. The sequence goes on along the minus strand of NC_058065.1, from coordinate 3,288,439 downwards.
TTTGCTATAAATGGTTAATTCCGTGATGTAAGTGTCTCTGACTTAATTAAATGTACTACATGGTTAAAACCTGCAACACGCATCTGTTGCTTTCAGCAGCTGTAACAAGGCAACAGTTTTGGCCAGCATTATGTGCCGTCATTAATAACTACAGTATATTTTCACTTGTTCAGTAACTTAAAGGAGCAGTGTGTGGGATTTACTGGCATCTAGCAGTGAAATTGCAGTTTGCAACCATTTGAATACCGCTCGCCTCACCCTCCCTTTCCATGCGTGTCGGAGAAACTACAGTGGCTGCGAAACTTATCTAGAGCCAATCACTGGATCTAGGTTTGTCTGTTCTGGGCCACTGTAAAAACATGGCGGTGCAACATGGCAGCCTCCGTGGAAGGGGACCCGCTCCCTCTGTAGATATAAACGTCTTATTCTAAGGTAACAAAAACACAACGATTCTTATTATCAGGTGATTAAACACTAATGAAAACATACTTATGAATATTATATTCCATTTCTGCCAATAGCTCCTTCTAAATGTTACATACTGGACATTTAAATATGATGAACTAAATATAGACGTCATTTGATTAAAGTAACGCATTACCCTGAGCACTGTACATTTCGTATGGAATTAAACTTAAAACAGCTATAATAGATATTTTTATAATAACAATGTAACAAATGACAATGTGAAAACAATGTGAAAGGGGTCACTCGTACTGATGAACCTATAGAGGATTATTGCCTGAATCTGCAGTTCCTCTTGGCTTTACGGAGCTTTATAGTGAGTTTCAGCTCGTTGTTTATCCCACAACTTTACTGTTTTGTTCACTCTCACCGCTCTCATAGCGTTGTTTTCGGCCGCAGCAGGCAGCTGTTTTCAGGAAAAAAAGCTGTAAAAACCCCTGTACGCTACCTGCTCAGCATTAAACAGCAGACAGACACAGTCGGAGACCAGCTGGTGAACACAGTGGAGCATTTAGCAGCTAAAGAGCCAGATATTTCCCTTTGGTAGAGACCAAAAACAGCTGAAAGAGAGTGCCAGAGTGACCAGAAACACGACTATAAATAATCAACTGTTTGCTAACAAGTTCAACATATCAACTTAAAAGATGAAATGTCAGTGTTCACAACTTGTTTCCGCTGCCCCCAAAGTGGCCAAAAAAATCAGTTATTGCAGGTTTAAAGAGGTTTTATGGTAATCCTTTGACATCCCATGTCATGGTCCAGATGTGTTGGAAAGTGCGAACTTTTGAGAAACTGCCATGAAAAATACTTAAAGTAGTAAAAAACTAAAAAGACACTCTGAGGTGTCTTCATCATTAAAACCATTCAGATTTGACAGGGGCGGAGCTATGCGTTGTGGCTGGAGCCTGAAACTGGTTCTGGTACAATCAGTTCTTAAACACAGAGACACAGACAAGTAGTAAACACTGATTTCTCTGCCCTGAATCAACTTATTGACAAATGTATTGATCCCAGAGGAGTAAATTGGCCACTGCAGCGGTGAAGAATCAAGGATGTGTGGAGGGCAGCAGCTTCCTGCCTACAGCTGCTCTGTTCCATTACAGACGCCGGCCCATGAATTATACAGAGCCGGTGAACACATCTATTATTGAAGTGAGGGGGGGTTGGATGAAGGATGAGTGTGTGTTGGTGGAAATCAACTAAAAGCTTTCAAAGTATTCTTAGATGTTTGACAGTGTATCACCAAATCTTAAACACACCCCTCATGCCTTCATACCGTCCACTTACAGCATGAGACCGGCGACACGTCCAGTGCCAAGGCTGCGCCTCCAATTGGTTGGAAAGAATAGCGCTTCACCACATGTTAACGTGCGAAACTACAGCGAAACAAGAAACAACCGTACTAATAAAACTTTCACAGTGAGATTCATGAATATAGTCTCTCAGTGTGGTAAATAGCTAAATGATGCCGGTGACAGTTAGGCCTACTACTGATGGATAGCTAACGTTATAGCTTGAGTGGGAGGCTGCTGGAGTACAGTCATAGACAACTGTATAGCAGCAGTAAACATGACTGTCATCTCCAACTAAATCTCAGCCCAGTTGATTATCAACAGGTTGGTTATTTACAGACAACACTCAGCCTTACGCTACCTGGATGTCTGGATAACGTCTGGCCGCTGTGTTGGGAGCATGACGGATGACTGATCCGATCAACCTTAATTTATCAAGGTTTCGCGAATGGTTCAGGCAAGGTCACAAAATCATTATTAGACATGTCTATAAAACAAAGAGTTGTTTAAGACGAAAGGAATGTATACAAACTCAAAACTGTAACCCAAACACACGTCAAATTACATTGCCATCTATTGACATGACGTTTTTGTATGTGCCGGTCTGATGTACAGACAAGTGAGTTTTATGTGTGTGTGTGTGTAGGAGCTGGGATAAAGAGAGTCAAATTTATTTTTAAGCATTTGATTGCAAGGTGTGTTGGGTCAAACTCAGACACGACGACCTTTGCTGCTCTGCAAAAAAACAGGAAACACACGAGCAGCTGATTTGAGTCAAAATGTTTTTGGGAAATGCTTCTTCTATTGTAACGTGTTGTATTGACGGGAAGAGAGAGTTTTCCTATGTTTCCTGGCAGCGTTTGCTGTCATTGGGTTGTCATCTACCAGGGAACACACTGACAGAGGCGACAAACATTACTGCACACACACACACACACACATATATATATATACAGTACACAAACCCTCTGTCTCAGGCCAGTGAGAGGTTGACCAAACATGAGAGAGAGGTGTGTTTTCTGAAGACAGATGAAGCTACAGTAAATACAGTAAAGTGCCTGTATGCCATTCCTTTCTGCGTACTGCATGTGTGTGTAGCTGTGTGTGTGCTGGGCGTGGTCACATGCTGTAGGTTGCAGATGTTTTTATTAGATATTGCAGTTTTTAAAGCTTGAATTGAACTTGTTTTGAACATAAAAACTGAGGCTGCAAATGACGATTATTTTCATTATTGTTTAATGTCTCGACAACTTTTTGTCCTTTAGTCTCAAAAATGTCAGAAAATAATAAAAAATATCCCTCATAAGTTCCCAGAGCCCAAAGTGACATCTTGTTTTGTCCGACGAACAATTCAAAACGCAAAAAATTCAGTTTACAATCATATAAAATAACGAAAAGAAGTAAATCCTCACATTAGAGAAGCTAAAACCAGAGAAAGTTTAGCATTTTTGCTTCATAACGATACATTAATTATCAAAGTTGGAGAATAACTAATTGTTTCAGGACCAATGCTATTGACAAGTAATGCCTGACATGGAAGGGGATATCCCGCCTTATCATGATCACTTGATGATTAAGGTATTATTTATTCATATACATATTCATACTTTACTGTAGTATAAGGGTGGGTTCACACCAGTCTAAGTCTAAGTCAACATGAGTTTGCAAATGTATCTGTGGGTGTGTATATTAATTTAGCACAGTGATAAGGCAGCTACTAAGTAATCAACCCTGACCATAGTGCAAATGTACACCAGACAACAAGTAAATTAAGGTTTTATTAAAAGAAGTCAGAGTTTCTATTCTCACATTGCCGCTATCGAGTAAGACCCCCCTGCCCTCAAAATCTCTATTATTCAACAGCTAAGAGAAGCTGTCGTGTTTTAACCCTGATGGTAATGCATTTTGGACATCATGTAATGGATTTTGAAAGAGGTTTCAAAAGGAAATGTAAAGTTTTGACCCAACAGCAGTGATATAAATCTTAAAAAACCATCTGAGCCCGGATCTGTGAATGAGGAATAAGGATTGTATTAGCTCATTTGTCTGTTCAGATAAAGACTGTATTCCTATGGAGGTCATCATCATCATCATCATCATCATCAGTAAGGTGTAGGCACATGCTGGCAGGATGCCGTTGTGACTCTCTGTAGTGTCGGGACACAGTGTCATCACCTCCTCACCGAGCCCCGAGGCTCGAGGAGGGAGAGGAGGAGCAATGATGGAGGTGTTAGTCATCCAGTAGTGACCTCCTTCTCCTCCCTCCTCCTCCTCCCCTCCATGACTTCTCTTTGAACTGACGTCCACTCCTCCTTCCTCTCTTTGTGCCCGGGGGAGAAGTCTCATCCCTGTTTTTTTGTTTTTGTCTTTTATCCTCTCTTATCCTTTCTCCAGTCCCATTTCTTCTCTTTCTTCCTTGTTTTAAAGCCTTTGTTGTTACTGGAATCTGATACGATCTTGGTAATCTAGCCTGATAATTTCTTCTGAACAAGTCAGAGATGTGGATTGTGGCGATTCAGAGGTTTCAAAGACAATCGAAACAAGGAATTTCTGAAATTTCTAGCAAGCAGATTTCATGTTGAGATTATTCCATATAACGATAAAAGGATTTCAAAACAGGAGCTGGATGTCATGTCTTCACATTTGTCTTGTGAAATGTTTTGTTGTTAGCTGACATTTGGGTTTCAGCAGGTAAAACTACCTTCAGTGCATCTGTAGTATATATGTTGATATGTTTGGCTTGCTAACATGCTAACACTTATCATTTTATATCCTAATCATCAGCTCGGTTGGTCACTTTGCTTGTTAAACACTTTGGCCAACAGCAAACTATCTTGACAACTACTGGCCAGATTGCCATGATATTTGCTGTGGATGTTCGTGGTTACCAGAGAATGATTTTTAAAAATGTTTTTGGTAACCTCCTAACCTTTTCTTTAGCGCTACTGTCAGGTTAAACCCCCCAGAAAAATTTAAACGTAATGAGTGGACGGCTGTGAAATTTACTGGGCAGTGAGCACCTTCATGTTCTCCGGAGGATGAACCACTTTGGACTCTCCATCAGCTTTTTTTCTGGACGTTTCACCCTCAGGACAAGATGTGGACTTTGCAAACATCTGTTAGATTTTACATAAATAGCCCCACTACTGATAAGACTCAGAGAATATTAAAATCTTAAGTATGTCTTTAGTGTCTTAAATGTTTGTTTACTTTAGCAAAGTGATGACTCAGACCCTTCCAGTGACCAACACGCATTATAAACACGATTATAATCATTATAAACATTAACCAAACAACATGTTTTCTCTCTGCAGGCCCTGAACGGCTTCGTCCTGGTGGTGACAGCTGAGGGAATCATCTTCTTCTGCTCTCACACCATCCAGGATTACCTTGGCTTCCATCAGGTAAAACCTCCTGTAAATTTCAAGTAAACTAGAAGTCGCTTATCTCAACCCACCGGCCAATTCTTGTTCTTCTTGGCTCTTTGGATCACGCAGTGTTTTCACCTTTAGTTTAGCTTGTTTTTGGCTTGCAAAAGTTATTATGCAACAAACATGTAAAACATCTTATTATTGGTTAAATGTTTGATAGTCTTTTATAAATCTATTACCTGGGTGCAATATAGCGTGATATATAGTCTCACTGCCATAGTAAAAAAGGCTGAATATGTTATGAATTATGAAGAATTACCTTTTATGCTGCATAGGAGGGTCTATTGAGAGGCAAAGAGGTGGAGTTAACGTGCACAATGAGGTTCATGGCAAGCGGAGTGAACGCATCTTCCCGAGTGCCCTGAGGATTGAAACAAATGCACATATGGAGCGAGAGGTTTAATCCAATTGGCTTCACAACAGAGCGACGCTGCAGTCTAATCTCATTTCTGAGAATGTGATTTTCAAATTATCCAAAGCTTGCCTGTCACACACTTACATACGCATACACACAGACACACCACATAAATGCAGACAATAAACACAGACACACATCTTTCCCCCCGCCCGTTCATACACACACTGCACGCCTAGTCAGGGTGTAAACATCACCTCTCACCCCTCATTTCCCTGTCCACCTGAGGCACGTCACCATTCATTTACCAAACACACCCAAATCCGTGGTGAAGCTGCTGTCTCTGCTCACGTGGAGTATTTGGAAACAACACCACGCAGTGAGTGTCACCCAAACATTGGGTGTCAACAGCTGTTGTAACACCCGTAAAATAAGACACAACTGAGGAACAAGTAGGGAAAGAGGAACATTTGTTGAGACACAGATGTTTTTGTAGTTTTTTTCTCTACCACTGAGAACAAGAAACATTCATAGTCAGACAACCACACAACCAGCTTACAATGTTTTATTGTCTAATTGTCTTGTGCTAAGCTAAAGTAAGCACACTCCTATTCCTACTGGTATGCTTCTTAGCCTAACCACCGCTAGCTTAGCACAACCATTGCTTCAAGAGTTAATAGCCAGGCTGCATAAAGCCCAAATACAGTTAACGAGAAGAAATAACTCCCCTTCTCATGTTGCTGTTTGAAAAGTATTTCACGTAACACTGCTGCCTGTCAGTATTCCTTTGTGGTAACCTGAGTTTGACCTGAGTGGTTCCACTCTGAATCTGAGCCAGGTCATGCTGGGTCTGGACGACAGATATCGGGGTTACAGCGGTTCTTTGGCTTTGTTTCGGCTATTTGAATCAAATGTTCAGCGACACTTGATTTCTTTTGGCTCCACTTCAAGGCAAACGAATCAAACGCACCCCTCAGGGTACCTGCTGACAGTAACTGCTTCAACAAAACATCTACCGTAACTCCTGCAGTCTCATATTCAGTCTAAAAATTGTAGGTAAAATTTTCTTCCGTGTAACTTTCGTTCATATCGATTCATCATACTGTATATTTATAAAGAATGATTCAGACTTCAACTATTTTTTCCTGTCAGACCGATGTGATGCACCAGAGTGTGTTTGAGCTGATCCACACTGAAGACCAGCAGGAGTTCAGGAGCAACCTGCACTGGGCCCTCAACCCCCCTGCCGGCCTCGGACCCCCCACGGATGCCTCAACAGGTCTGTCAACTGAAGACACACCCAATTCAATTCAGCAGTATCTCCATGCTGTGTCTGTGATGTACTGACGCAGGAGGAAGGTCTGAATAAACTAAACTGACTTATTAAATATTGTGCCAGGAGGGTATCATATTACTGCTTTAGTCACAATTCCACTTTTAAATTGTCCTTCATTACTATGCTAGCTTGCAAGCTAGGTTTGCTAGCTAGCTAGCTTGCTAGCTAGTACTCAACCGCCTGACATTTCTAGAGCGGAGACCAGAAGAGTGAGCAGAAGGAAGCAGCAGTCAGCCAAAAGGAGGGCTTAACGCAGCGGACCACATTTGTTGTCATCACCACCACACACAGCCATGCAGGCTCTGGCTTCACTTTGCCATTATTTAGCAAAAGAGAAGAAGAAGAAATAAAACAACATGGCAGACAACAGCAGATTAACATAACACCGGGCGTGGCCACACACATAACTGTCTATATCTCACTCACGGTTTCTCTAATCAGTTTAAAACGTGGTACATATGATCAGTAAACAACACCAACATCATGCCACTGCATCACAGATGTCGTGGCGAGTACAATAAAGACATAAGCATATTGTGTGTGAATGTTATTAGAACTGTGGAACTACTGCTGGCAGGTAAATATATTATCATCATCCAGAATTTTTGTGAAAGGTTTTAGTGTCCCTTGACACCGAGACAAACCAAATGTACAAATCCGATGGATACTGTACTGTATAGAGATTAAAAGCTTTGTGGACAGTTCTTTTTGCCCTTTTGAATCTGAACTGAGGTCAGAGAAGAGGCGAGAAGAGGTGACCTTTAACTGAAGCCTCCTGAGATGTGTTCTGAATGTTACAGTACACACACACACACACAGACACACACTCACATGCACTTTCCCTAACACAGTGTACGCACAGAAACACAACACAGCAGTGGACACATCAGCAACGAAAAACAAACTCACACAGTTGCTTTCACCAGCACACACACTCCTACTGCACTTGACAAGACACACACAAACTGTACAAACACACAAACAACAGATCAAGGTCATTTGATGGTTGTTTGTTTCAAACAGCTATGGTTTTACACACATTTCTATGCCATAATTGTTATATGAATCATAATAAAATAATAATAACATGATATTTAATGTCCTCAGATGGGGAGTCGGTGTCGACCTCTTCCTGCCTGGTGAGCTACAACCCCGACCAGCTTCCACCTGAAAACTCCTCCTTCCTGGAGAGAGGCTTCGTCTGCCGCTTCCGCTGTTTGTTGGACAACTCCTCGGGCTTCCTGGTGAGACTGAAATTTCAGTACAACTTTATTAATTCATGTAAGGGCAATTGTGTGACGCAGCTCGCCACCGAGATCAACAGAAACACACACAATAGTTTGGAAGAAAGAAAAATACTGTTAATAGGAAACAAATACTTTAAGATGTATTTCCTAAAAAGCTTGCATTTTTGGGGGTTTATAATTACAGATGTCCTTTTATCACATTTAACCAAAAAAGACGGCTTAGATTAACCTGTTTTAGCGATTTAGAGACATGATTATTGATATGCACTTTCCCAGTCAAATAAAGTGGTAAAATTAATCCATATTTGAGGCTTGAAGTGTTTTCAGGCCTGTTGGTGCTGCTGGCAGTATGGCGTGCCACCTCAGAGTCCCTCAGGGATCAGAAGCCACCATTTACTCCTGTAATCCGCCTTAAGAGAGTCTCAGGGTCGTGGGGAAAACGGCCTTAATCCTCCCACCGCCCAGAGGAGACGAGAGCAGAGGGGGAACTTGCTTAGTCAGGGTTGGTAGCTCCAGAGCTAGCCACTGCTCCTTCTACTAAGACAATTAGCTGCAGATCAAGAAAAACACGCTGTGGTTCAGTGGAAGCGAAAATCCCTTTCACTACTAGTCGATAGTGAAAATAATCGTTAGTTCCAACCATGTTTTAGCTCATTAACTGCACATCTTCTATATTTGACATGACTGCCAACCATTTTCCAAAGTAAACCATAGGTAGGTAGGTAGACAGGCAATAGACATCCTATCATTTCATTTGGGCCTAATGAAATAATTGGATGGGTTTAGTATAGGCCTGCGACAGCCACAGGTAGCAGATTTTATTTATTTTTAATTTTTTTAATTTTCAGAGTGTATGATTTATTGATTGGTGTCAGGATGTGAAGATAATTTCGACAAATATAATAAAAAATGCCTCTGAAATAGAGTACCTGCCCTAACTTTAAGGATGCCATCGCTCAGAGTGAGAAGCTAATAGAGAAAATAGGTTTTCGGGGCCTTTAAAGATAAAATAATCCTTCACTGAAAATATTTTGTGGATTTAATTTTGTGTTATATTATTATTCTATAGTAAGGCGGTTGAGGGCAGGGACTCACTTCTTTGTCAGTAAAAGAAAGTTACTGATATGGTAAGGGTTGCCTGAAAGCTCAAGCCCTGGAGCTGTTAGGGATTCACCGTCTTGCTCAAGGACACTTCAGCAGAGCTTGTGAAGGGGTTCGAACCTGCGTCTCCCTGCCCCCCCCCCCAATGCGTTTGCGTGAGCAGTAAGCCAGGTTTCTGCTTCTGTCTGCCGCTCACTATGGCTTTGTTTTTCGTAATCCCTCCTGCTATTCAGGGCTAGATTCCTGACATCACGGCAGCAGGCCCTTAAACCCACCAAGGTCAATTAACCAGAGCTAACAGAGGAGGTGGGGGTCCTCACACGAGACGCCACAGGGTGAGAGGAGGGCAGCAGACAGGAGAATGTGTTTTCAGTGTTGTTGTTTTTTTCAACACCTCCCTGTTGGCTGCTGTTGTTGGTTGTTGATCCAGAAATTGAAAGTTCACTCAGTCTCTGTAAGGAAACCTTCTTCGTGTAGGTTTCCTTACGGTTTCTGTTATTTTCATGAGAGGATTTTCACTTTCAGACACATTTAGATGAGAAGGACAGAGTAATGAAACCAAGTGAAAACAAAATGCGTGAATGTTGAAGCTAATTGTCAACATGCAACTAGCTGCTAGCTCCAGACAACCCCAGAAAACGTATATATTCTCTCAAGAAATACAAAGTCAGTACGTTCTCCAGATGTTTGGGGCTCCAACGGTTAATTTGGTCTCCTCTAATGGCTGTCTTAATGGTAATATTGAAAATTAATGTTTCACTGAAAAGATATTAAGGCTTAAAAACGACGTTATTTTTTGGGTTTGCCTCGATTGTCATGCCTGTTGCTAATTGCTTGGATTGAAAAGATTTGTAATGTTGCTAACTGATAATGAAATGTGCATGTTCTTTATTCCTGATTGCTTGACCAGTGGAGCTAGATAAGTAGGGATTACAGCTGGACTACTGAGCAGGCCATGGCATTAACATGATACTGCCTATCAAGCTAATGGTGCCTGCCATGGCAGTTTAGCCTTAGCAGATACAACGCAGATATAAGGCCAGGTCAAGCTGCTGAGTATCTGCTCTTTGCTTGGGTGAGAGTAGGAGCTGCTTAAAGGTACGCAAGGTCAGGGCTAGTGTCGCCTGTCATGGGGCCGAGTAGACTTCTGACGGCACAGCCTGATCTCCACTGCAGGGCCTCGTTAGGCCAAAACATCTTTTAACGTGAATACTGGGCTGCCATAGAAATGGTCACCAACTTTTGGCACATTTTACTGTGTAATAATAACTATAATAATAGTTACATTTTATAGGAATTTCAAGTAGAAAGGTCATCGTGTCACCAAAATGTGCCCAACAAACATTGTTTATTTACAGCCAACATGTCAGGAGATACAGTCCTTTGAAAATATAAAAATTTGAAAGGTTTACTTGATGGTAATATTAGAGGAAATGTCATGGCGTCTCGTCTTAGTAGCGTGACTGTGAACAGCAAATTTCATGCCAATCCAGACATCATCGGTCAAGGAAAGTTTGACTTGATGGTGACGCATGAGGAAATCAAAACGTCACCAAAATCAATAGGCTTTGTCTGCTTGAAACTATCAGTTTACAATCCGAGTTACAAACCCAGATCTCCCAGAACCAACAAGAGTTGGTTTGAAAAAGTAGGTGCTCTCCAATAAAGGATACTTCAATGATCAATGATTTTGGGCGTATTGAATCTCACAGCCAATCAGTTTACTGTACTGCCTCAGGATTGCTAAGGTCTGGCTATCTCAGTTCTTTTCTTTTGATAATGTTTCTTCGATTCACATAATCTGAACATAAAGGAAATCAACCTATGCAACGTTACAGATAAACCAATTCATGTACAGTTGGACAGGCTACTCTACTCCATGAAGGAGGTGATTATTAGCAACCAAAATCACCCCAAAAAGTTTAATTGTGGCTTGACTAATAAAGGTGATGAACAAGTCTCAAAACAAATGAGTCATTTGCTGTTGTGAAAGACTTCATTTTACTTTTTCTGTGTTGATCTTGGCCACATGAACATTATGAAGGTCACACATTATTTCCAACAGTGAGACTTATGATTTGTCTAAAAAGAGTGCCTCAACAGTCATGCTTTCTCCTAAACTAACCTGTAAAAAACACAGAATATAGGTATTATAAATAGTGTACAATGAGTCATGTGACCAGAGGGAGAGGAGCGAGAGGGTTTTCAGTGAGAGACACCAGTGGAATCAGTGTGTTTACAGTGTACTGAAGTGGTATTGCTCTCTACATTACTCAGCAGGATAAATAAGACTGATGGTGCTCAACAGGGAGAAAAGAAACAGCACTCACTCGCTGAAGAAGCTGAAGATTCACAGCTTTCTCTTTTCACCTTATTTGTAATTTATTGATATTAAATCTGCATGTGCTCTCCTCTCAGGCGCTGAATGTCCAGGGTCGACTCAAGTTCCTCCACGGTCAGAGCCGTCAGCAGTGCGACAGCGAGGGGAGCACTCCACCTCAGCTCGCCCTGTTCGCCATCGCCACACCCCTCCAGCCTCCAGCCATCTTGGAAATCAGAACGAGGAACATGATCTTCAGGACCAAACACAAGCTCGACTTCACACCCATGGCCTGCGACGCAAAGTACGTACTGTCAAAACCTCCTCACACATATGACAGGTTTTATTCCAAATGTTTATTTGCTTATTTAACGCAGTCCGTGTGTGGTTAAGTTTGTAATTCTTGTTTGTATGTGCTGGATTTTCAGGGGTAAAATAGTTCTGGGCTACACCGAGGCGGAGCTGAGAGTTAGAGGTTCGGGTTACCAGTTCATTCACGCTGCCGACATGCTGTACTGCGCCGAAAATCATGTCCGAAGTAAGTCACAGCTGTTCACAGTCTGTACGGTTTACATCACAATTCATAATTAGTGAAGCACGACTGAGACTGGATACAAATCACCGGAACAACTAGATATATATATAGTTTGCTATTAAGAGTTTGTACAGTATGTTGTTGTGTAACTAGTAATCATCTTCCCTTATCAGAACTATAAGATCCATCTTGCACTTTTTGAGTTACTGCTGGCCACACCCCAAATAGCATGCTCAGAGGAAAAAGGTTGACTTAACAAACATCTAAACATCACCGAAAGGTCTATTTTAGGCAAACATGGAACCTGTAGAGCTGCTCAGAGTGACGTTAATTACATCCAGCTGATTTATTGGCTTTTTTTAACATCACAAAAATGTGACTTTTGCAGCTTTACACCAGTCAAGGATCAGTATACATACGAGTGTATTGACCCCTGTCTCATGTTTGGCTCAACATTACATTTGTAACACATGCAACAACCAAACAAACAAACGCTCTGTGTGTCTGTTGTTGTTGGAGGAAATCTCCGAGCGAGAGTCAAGTGTCCTACTTAACTTGTGTACCGGATGACCCGGTTAGTCATAACCATGGCGCCCTCAACAGACTACTACCAGACACGCTCACACACACAAAGACACATACTGTATGTATGTAGTCATGCATACAGAAACAGAAATACATGCATATGCATTTAGAAACATATAACACAGAGATACATACATGTGCAGCACGCTCGGATGCACGCAGAGGAAGACAGGTTTCCATATAGTACAGACGTACACAAACACAATCCACATAATAATAATACATGATGCCATTTTAATGATATTGCATATACATTACGTGTGTATATTCTCTCATATATTCAATAATAGTAATATTTCATACACAGTAGTCAATCATCCACAAGCCAGGGTTTATGTGGAGTCTGTAGAGATCAATGGCCCAGTTGGAGAATACAGACATTTACACCTGTAATCCTTCAGATTATGAGGAAAGTAAAACAAAATGAGGCCACAGATCCGTACACCAGAAAACTCGCTGCTTATCATTTGTCAGTTTTGGTTTGGTTTGGGCTTTAAAGTAACATTATAGGTCACAGAATCTCTGAGCTGCACTGTTTATTTCTCCTACAGGACAACGATAAGAGTTTGTCCACAGACATAAATATTGCAGTTCCTTTTAAAGGTCAGCGGCTCGTGGCTTTTACTACTAAAAATATGCAGCGCTGACTGTGAAACTACAGATCCCAAAACAATTTCAGGGGGCAACATGGACAACATGATTAACATTGTAGGTTAGACTAACATGTATTTCTCAAATCTGTGCACTGATAGTTAGTGTTTTATAGGTAATATTCTAAAAAAAACTGCAAGTATTTAGTGATTTTTTTTCTTGACAGGGTGACAAAGCCTCTAAAATAGACCGCAATTGGGCATAAAAATTCTCCATTTAAACCCAGAATACTAATACTACTACTAAAAATACCAATCATGCTGGATGGTCCACTCTGATCTGGACTAGATCGAGATTGTGAATGATACACAGTTTGACAACAAATTGATTGCAGAATTGATCATACTGTAATGAATGAGAAACCATATGAACCATCTTGGGACACTAAAACTCTCCTTCGACAGCAAAAATAATGAAGTTCTTTTGGGATTCACGGCTTCTTAAAGCACAGTGAATCCCAGAAAAATAATGTAATGCAATGAGACATGTGTCATTGCTGTCGTTAAGTATACCCTCCCACCCTCACCTAAACACAAATTAACTTGTGGTTACAAACTGCCAGTATATTGGAAGTAGACAATATTTTCAGCTGTTCCCCAACTGTTCAACTGGTATATTAGTCTAAGCCACAGTCTTTCTATGAGGAAGCAGCTGGTTTTTCACTGAGACTGTGCTTAATACGAAGCTCGTTTGGAGACTAGACAGCACAGAAAAATGACCTGCACCGCAATTGCAAACACCGACAGACAACACTGAGCCATGGAGATGAGGGATTTGGGGTAGAAGGATGTGATGGTGTATGCATGTGTGTTGGGCTGCTTGAGAGTGTGCAAACAGAACTTGTAACATGTGCATGTAGCCAAAGTGAACATCAGCATGAAGCCGCCATCACAGCAGCACGCCCAGCTGAGCAAATGCAGGGTGAGTGTATGCACACTGCGGGGTGTACAGAGCGTAAACAGCAGTGACACGGAGCCTCCAATGTCTTGTCTGATGTGATTCCAGTGATAAAGACGGGAGAGAGCGGCCTCACTGTCTTCAGGCTGCTCACCAAGGACAACCGGTGGAAGTGGGTCCAGGCCAACGCCAGGCTCGTCTACAAGAACGGCAAGCCAGACTACATCATCGCCACCCAGAGGCCGTTGGTGTAAGTGGATGACGATACCAGCTTGATTTTTGAGTCTTAGCTCATTTATCTGTTAATTTCTTCTCTGTAACACGTGTTTCCACAGGGATGAGGAAGGAGGGGAACACCTGAGGAAGCGGTCAATGCACCTTCCCTTCACCTTCGCCACCGGAGAGGCGATGCTCTACCAGACCGGTTATCCACTGCACGGCTTTCCTGATTCCTTCCAGGGCAAAGCCAAAGGCAGCAAGTCCAAGAAAGGCAAACTGGACAAGAGCTCTTCAGATGACCTGGACCCAAAGTCTCTGCTTGGAGCGCTGATGAGCCAGGATGAGTCCGTGTATGTCTGCCAGCCGGACACAGAGCCTAAGATGTCCTACCACAGCAGCCTTTTTAGCGAGCAGCAAGGTGACAGCAGTGGTTTTGGTGGCTTGTTAAGTGGCGATAGCTGGCATATCGTATCTAACGGGGAGACGGGGAGATGTAATAGCAAAACATCTAGTTATGACCCACTGCTGGCCACTTTGGACTCTCTGTCCCTGGATGGAGAGGAAACGTGCTCCAACAGCGAGCTCTTTAGCGCCCTGGAGAACCTGGGCCTAAATGCTGAAGACCTGGAGCTCCTGCTGCTGGATGAGAGGATGATCCAGGTGGAGCTGGACCCAAACCACATCCCAACACTTAGCGACATTCTCACCAACAACGAAATCCTCTCCTACATCCACGACTCACTGGAAAGTGGGACTGAGGGGGAGGAACAAAGAGACAGAGCTGGACTTGAACCTTCGACTTGTCCATCAAACTCAGCCCAAAGCGTCGCCCAGCAGCCACAGGCATGCCTCACACCTGCTGTCCCTCCAGCGCTTCCCAGCAGCAGGCAGCCCATCATCCAGCTGTCGCAACAGATGCAGCAACACATCAGTGCGGGTGAGCTGGTGAAAGCTCAACCGGGGCAGATTCAGTCCCAGTCTGACACAAAGATTTTAACTGGGATTCCCAACGGTCACTGGGTGGTAACGACAGAGAACCACCATCACCCCAACAACCGCACCCATCATCACCCACATACTGTGCTCAAAGCCTCACAGTTGAACGGTGAACATAAACACCTCAACTCACTTCTGGAATCGAGTCAACAGTGGCAGATTCAGCAGGACCAGCACTCGGTGCATCTCCAGTCCCATCAGCAGGTAAACAGCCAGAGCGCTTTGCTTCCTGACTTCCAGAATCAGCTCGGACTGACAACAAACGGATCTTGCGTCCCAAACGGACACGCAGCCTTTCCACCGAACGTCGAGGTCGGCCACACAGGTTACAATATCTCCAACACACCTCATGCAGGTGGCACAGTACTGAACGGCGGGACCACACCAGACGTTTGTCACTGCCAGAGTATGGTGGCCACCACGCAGCCCTACCAGCTGCAGGGTCACCAGAAACACCAGCAGCAGCAGATGTTGCAGCAGACTCAGGTTCCACCATCCTGTCCCACCCAGAGCTCTGCACTGGAGTTAGAGCAGTTACTGGGTCTGTCCCAGCCACAGCACAGCCAGCCGTCATTAGAGGCCTACAGCATGTTCAACACCACCACACAGGACTCCACTCACAGCAAGGTAAGAGACCAGGGAAATGGAGGTTACATGGTGCAAATAGGAATTGCTTGTTTACTTAAGCTGATAATAATTAATAATCATTACTACTACAAACTCAAGGTGAGGTGATTGAGGAACAGACAGTGATTTTCTCAGGCAGTCTTAGTTAAGAATTTGTATTTTGAGTTCACCGAGTAATTTTAATCCCGTCTAGACTGAAGTTTCATTTTTCCATCCAGAAATATGTAAATATTATTATTATTATATCAAATTACGTGTGAAACCCCTTTTCATGAGTTCCCGAGTAAATTGTTTTACTATTTAGATGATTGAACAAAATCTAATTATTGATTTCCCCCAGTAATACAAATGCTTTCCAGACAGGGTTATGGACATCAGTCAGACCAAACATTGGCTGTTAGGACAGTAACTGCATTCCCATTAGCATTTAATTGTTAATATTATGTATATATATATATATATATATATATATATATATATATATGTTTGTGTGTGTGTGTTTCAACATCCCAACATTAAAACATTCTTAGCTAGTATTTATCAAGAATGTAGTACTCAAAAAGTCAAGTAATCTGCTTCATCAGGTCTGTGTCAGTGTGGTTTGATCAAATCTGGCAACAAAAGCAAAGATCATCACAATTGTCAGCAAATTTTGATTCAAATATTGGTAAATTTGATTGATGCACAAACAGTACGTGACATCAAACCAGCGAGAAGAGCTCAGAGAAAACCACAAGTACAGAAATCAATTCTCTGAAATAACCAGAACAGTTTAACCCTGGCATAAAGGGTCAGAGTAAGAAGCTGGTTGAGTAAAATATGTTTTCAGGGCCTTTAAGTGACTTGTAAAAAATGTGTTTGCAGCATACTGTAGTTTATTTTCCTTCTAAACAAACATTTTGTCCTTCTGTCATCACAACACGTGTAATTATTAAATGATTGACGTCATAGAGTTAAATCTGAGACGACAATGATTTGTGCAGGTTTTATTATCCTGCAGCAACTTTCATTAAACGCAGAGGTTGGAGGGTCATTTCCTATTTATATGGCATCCCCACATAATACTAGTCCCACGAAAACAGGGCTTATGCTGCATGTCCATGAGAAGGTGAGTAATGCGTTCCCCTCTCTCAACAGTCATCCTGAAAATGAATCCCACTAAGACCTTCTGTCTTGTGTCAGGCCTGTTCTGTCTTTCTCTTTTCCTTCTTACCATCTCAAAACGACTAAAGCTGCCAGCTCTCCTCAAAACTGTTTGGTCTGGGAGCCAGCCTCTTGATTCAAGCCCACTGACGAGGCCTGAAGTCTTTGTTGCCCTCAAATATCAGTGAACATCAACAAACCGAGGGCTGCAGAATCTAAACCCCAACGCTTCAACCCTGCGCTGTTCTCTTTCACTGTCATGAAAATGGATTTTTTTCAAGTCAGCACACAGCGGCCCCGGGCTGGCATGGAGCTCAGAGTAAACTGCGATGATGCGACCAGACATGCCATGTAAATAAGACAAGGGGGAGATGGGTCAGAGCAACACGGTCTGAGAATAGAGTCGACTAGAATCTATCGAAGTAGAGTCTGTATAAGTAATGGGATTTTATTAGCATCTCAGGAGAAGAAGGTTTGTTTTATTTGTGCTGAATGTTTCTGCTGTGCTTAATCTTTAGGTACATTAGTGTGTGTGTTTACACTGGGCAGTACGGCATCAAACATGCAGAAAATAACCTTTACTTCCACTTTAAAACTTTGCCCTAATCTTAATTTCTTTGTTGAATTTTGATTGTTGTTCAACCAAACCTTCTTCAACATATACCATCTACTCATTAGTTGAGACAGAACTTAAAGAGAACAGACAAGATAAAGGTTTAATCGATGATTCAGTAGATGTCACAGTTTGTTAACTATTTAATCATATAAATCTTTTTTTTTTTAGCAAAAATTCTCTGGTTTCAGCTTCTCAAATGTTTTTATTTATTTATTTTTTAGCCTTCTGTTAAACTGAATATCTTTGCATTTTGGACTGTTGATGATTTTTTTATGGAGAATAAAATAATCTGTAGCTTAAACAATAATGAAATTAAGTTAGTTTAAAGTAAAATGTGAGCTGAATGAGTTGACACTTACATTAAAAGGAACATTTTAAGAATGTCTGCTCTATAAGCCATTGTGCAAAAGTAATTGTAGGGATCTTGATGCACTGTCAGCATAAACTCAGATCCCAATAATATTATTTGGGTTAGTTAATGAGACTGTATAATGTTCAGGGGAAGCAGGAATTCGTCTTTTAAGTCCAACAAAACCTTTTTCCAGTAATGACAAAGCAGCGAGGGCTTGGGAATGTCATCCTAACAACGCTAATCATTTAGAGTACAAAGAGGCACGTAGCTGGAGGTCTAGAGAAATTCCCATCGTAAAACATAACGAGGTAATGAGACCTCGCCAATCAAGGCGGCCAAATTTAGTTCGAAGCGGTATTTCAACCAGGAATGTCTCGCACAAATGGTTCACTTTTCTGTCCCAGTAGAACAAGTCTGCATTGTTAACTTAGCTGTGAATATACTTACTCTAGCAAAGGCCAGTCATCATGTTGGTTAAACAAGCAAGATTAAAAACCCAACATAATAAAGCTCACCTTTGCTTTGTTAGGATTTGTTTCACTAGCTAGGTAACTATAGTAACCCCTGTGGATCATGTGACATCGTTACTGTATTTGTATTTCATGAACCAACATATCAGGGGTGGCATTGAAGTGAAGGTGCAAAAGTTGTTTACATTGTTTGAAAGGGAAATTGACAAATTATCCTCTAAAAACTATAGAAAACCATCCATGTAACATATTTATGACATATTGTGACACTTGCATGAAGTCAAGATTATGATTTGTCCAATAGTAATAAAAGTAATCACATAGACCTTCTATTTTCTGCACCTCTCATCATCACTGGACTCTCCTCCATCTATTTTTCAGTGTTATTGTTCCACAGCGTTCTGTTTTTTCAAGCATGAAGATCATCGCTGGTGTTTAGAGTGAAAAACAAACTCAAGGATAACAAAGGAGATATATAATGAAATGGGCCGGTGAGAGGAAAGAAAGGCAAAGAGGCAGTAGTGAGAAAGAGTACAATAATGAATAGAATAAGGTCTGGATGGGACAGACATGGCCGACCCCGACAGGCATCCATTCATCCCTGCCCCGTTCAGCCTCCACTGTTATTCTTCAGGGTCACTGACTGTGGCTGAAAGAAAAATACTGGCAGGCTGGCCAGTCAAGCATGAGCGGTGCTGACCTACAATTTGACTGTCATCATTACCTAATGCTGTGAACGCAGGATGGAGGGGGAGGCAGGCGATGCACCGAGACTATTCTCAGCTCAGATAGAAGCAGAGCGCTACTGTAATTTCATTTACTTTCCTTCTGAGGAAAAAATATACAGTATAAAGGTGCAGAATATTTGTCCAAAGACTGATCATACTCACAAAGAAAGGATGACATATAATAATGAAAATGTATTTATTTGATGTGGAGACATACAGTACAAATGCTCGCAATGAATACACAATTGTCAGGTATGTTTATCATGAGTAGCACCTTTCCTTGCAAGGTTTTTATGTAATAGTATAACAGAAGAAAGTACACTAGAATCAGGAAAGAAATAATAGTTATTCTACAGGAAGAATATAACATGCTGAATGTGGTATGTTATACAATATTCAATCATTTGTGTCATTCCAGCTATAAAAAGGCTGAAATAAAATTTTGTGTCTGCGTGTCATGACCAGGGTACAAAAACTATTCATATATAAGACAAAACGTTAAAACACCTGAGTGCAATGAAAGAGCTGAGTTTGCTAAAGTAAACGTGCATATGGTAGTGCACAAAGATAAAACCAGACGCACTGTATGTACGTACTAATAAACAAGTAAATAAAAACACAGGCAAGGCAAGTAGATTCAAAACACAAAACGGAAATCCAGTCTATTAAAAACGGCTATTATTATACTGGAATTGGCACCGCAAACTGTGATATTAGCAAGATACATACTGAGAAACCAATAGAGATCAATGAAGCCAGGGAACAGAGAGTCAGCGATAGCTGACTGTGTGGCTGAGCAAGAAAAGAAAGACACTGACGCTATAAACATGACTAATTACTTTGTATGACTAATGCT